>NC_089813.1:10996005-11206005 GCF_029633855.1 Hoplias malabaricus | reverse complement strand
CACATGCTATGCCACACATCAGATTCAGCCACTTTTATAGAAACCGAGGTAGAGCAGCCGTACTCATACAAACACCTTCCCAAAAACATCAGGAGCAGGATTACCAATGTAGCAGCTCAAACATCTACTTCTAGACCTGACCTCAGAAGACAATGGGGCTAATAGCAAAACAGCACAGCAAATAAAACGGAATGAAAATATATCACGCAAAAGGAATTGAAAAATATATTTTACTGAGTAATAAACTGAGGAACACACACTTCAGTAAATGTATCTAGCTGCCATTTGTATTATAATGGTACAATATACCTTTTGTATAGTTTGGTAAATTGGAACAGGCAACCAACTCACTACCACAATGTAATTGCCACCAAAACATCATCAACCTCAACACACTTGGAGGAGAACACCAAATATACAGTATACATGAACTAATAGACGTCTAGGTGTGTTCTCCCTGTGTCCGCGTGGGTTTCCTCCGGGTGCTCTGGTTTCCTCCCACAGTCCAAAAACACACGTTGGTAGGTGGATTGGCGACTGAAAAGTGTCCATAGGTGTGAGTGTGTGAGTGAATGTGTGAGTGAATGTGTTGCCCTGTGAAGTACTGGCGCCCCCTCCAGGGTGTATTCCCACCTTGCGCCCACTGATTCCAGGTAGGCTCTGGCCCCAACGTGACCCTGAATTGGATAAGGGTTACAGATAATGAATGAATGAATAATAGACGTCTACATTTGAGTCTCATTCTACTTCGTGAGGGGGAATGTTAATCCCACCCACCCAGAAATGGTAAGCCATTATTCTGTATGGAGGTACCTCATCACCAGCATCACTGTGGATCACACTCATTGAATAAATAATCTTTTAAAATTAAATGTATACAATTTTGAATAAATGCGTTAAATTTGAGCAGCTCTAAACCCAGAGGACTAATAATGGCTAATTATATCCTTTTTGTTTGGAAACATGCACCTGGTTGATGTCTTTAACTACTCACAATATGCCCAATGTGCTCAGATAAACACAATATGATATAATTGTCACAATACCAATAAATAACATCATATTGCCCAACTCTAATTATGACAATATAGATGGCAACAGTAACAGTAATCACTGGAGAACACATTTTTAGTTCTGCAGCGGGTTCTGAAATAGCCATTGTGAGTGTCCTCAAATACAGCCAATGCAATGAAAAAAGCATCTGACTCACCCAAGGTTTCTTTTGTATTTCTTCATTGTTCAAAGCACAGTATCTCTGCTGAAAGACTGATTCATGTGTCTGGTGTGGACTCCGCTGTCATTCTTTATTCCCTGTGAGGTGCTGGTTTTGATACAGCACCTTTAACTTTGGTGAGCTACCGATGGGATGAGTTTGAGTGGGTTGAAAGAAGAGCTGTGGTGAGGGTAGATTTTTAGGGCTCGTTGAAAAGAGTTTGTGGCAAGGATTTTAAATAAAAAATACAGACTGGTTTTAAGAGATGGAACATGAATCGTTATTCATTTATTTGGACTGGATGGGTCTGTTGTTTGGTTCTTTGTGTTTTGTTTTGGAGCAAGCCGTTGAATACTGATATTAAGCACATGTTCATTCGTTTGTTCTCTGTTGTTTGTCGTGTGCTTTTTTCTGCTTCACCTTTATTTAGACCCTCCCTTTGTACAGTTGTTCTAATAGAAAAGACCACAGTTGATTATAGGATGTACAAACAGAACATCACCTACTAATTAACTACACAAATAATTCGAAAATGGAAAGATTATGTAGATTTCCAATCTGAGAGATGTTGGGTAAAATGCAAATGATATAAATGAAACAAATCAAGTACTGTACATGAGCTCTACTCTAGTGCAAAGAGTCAAGACTTGTCCAGGGTAGTACTGGGCGATATGATCACAAATCTACATCATGTTTAATTGAACATTTTACCTTGATTATGGTTATAATATGATTATTATATATATATATATATATTTGCCCTCACATTTCACTGGCAAGGCTTGTACTGTAAATATGCTCAAGTATTATGGGATATTTATTCTAATGTTGCTGGGAGCTTGTCCGTCATTCTTGGTTATGTGATTGTGCTTCAGGGCGGCACGGTGGCGCAGCAGGTAGTGGCGCAGTCACACAGCTCCAGGGAGGATTCCAAGCGGGTTCGATTCCCGTTCCGGGTGACTGTCTGTGAGGAGTTGGTGTGTTCTCCCCGTGTCTGTGTGGGTTTCCTCCGGGTGCTCCGGTTTCCTCCCACAGTGCAAAAACACACGTTGGTAGGTGGATTGGCGACTCAAAAGTGTCCGTGAGTGAATGTGTGTGTCTGTGTTGCCCTGTGAAGGACTGGCGCCCCCTCCAGGGTGTATTCCCGCCTTGCGCCCAATGATTCCAGGTAGGCTCAGGACCCACCGCGACCCTGAACTGGATAAGCGCTTACAGATAATGAATGAATGAATGAATGATTGTGCTGCAAGTGTTGAAACAGAGTGGTGGGATAAGGTTGGATGTGTTTACATTTGACTTCTTTATGTTCTGTGTTGTCTTCACTAAAATGAAACCACATCAAAACGACAGACACAGTATTTTTCTTTGGTCAAGGCTGCTCGAGTTGCTCGGTCCACCTCTGTGTTTAGGTTCTCCTCCATGTTGTTTTCATGAGGCAACATGCCTACATGTGTGGTAGTATGGTCTAGTAGTACTAGTTTTTGTCTTCAATCAAATAACAGAATATAGTGGCTATTATTTGTTCATGTTGTATTTTAGTGTTTATCTGTGTTCCCATTTGAAGGCACCTCATATATTAAAAAAAAATCTCAGCCTAGAAATATCAGGTTTAGATATATCACTACATGTTCAAGACTTGGTCCTTGAGGCTTCCCCTCCACCTCAGAGGACATTTCCACTCATTCTCCAGCTGTGATGCCCCTGAGCAGGACCATATGGACATAAACAAGTTAAAAATTAATAACAAACACACCCAATGGATAGCCCATTGCTGAAGTGAGTGAGCCAACATTTTTAAATACAGGTTTTTGGCGTGTCAGTCAAACATTCCCCCCCGTGTCAAAGTAGGCAGTTGTTGACCACAATGTGTTGTGTTTGTTTGGAGGTCAATGCAGAAGTTTATTAAACTGTCCCCTTGAAGGATTGATAGAGGTAGAAACCAGAAAGAATAAAACAGAAAAACTTAGGTGCATGCTAGAATAAAGAGAAGTAGATTCAATTGTGTATTTCTCCTAAAACATATAATTTTAAGTCAGTTTCCATATTGCACCCCATTAATGGTGTTGGTGTAAATAAGAAAATTCAGTTCCCTGAATCAAAAGTCTAATTTTCTTGTGATTAACACTTGATTATCTTGATATTGCATGATAAATGAATCATCAGAATCAGAGCATTCCAATCCACAAAAGCCATTTACCAATAACTGTCAATCATATTTCTATATGCTGGATTTCCACAAAGTGTCAAAATGATATTTCCATTGTTTTTTTTCTTTTTGTTTTTTTTTGATGAAGACTGTGATTACGAAAACCTTGAATAGAATCCAGTGTAATTCCATAAATCCAGCATTTAATGACAGACACTTTATTGGTCCTGACAACCTAAAGCCTGCTGTGCGTGCCAAGAAGTGTTTTAAAGTACTTTATGTTCAAATGAAGTTTATTCATAAGAGAAGAGAAGTTCTGCTGAGTAAAAAGGTTAATCAGAAAGGCCGTTATGCCAGTGAGCACAGACATTTATTTTCTGCCAGATCTGTCTCACAGGCCACAACTTAATACATTAAAGTGTTATATAGTATATATTCTCAAGAGTAAGTAAAAGTGTTGCTGACTTACTCAAAAAACTTATAGTAGAGTTTTGGCACCTGAATTTTAAGATTTTAGTCAACTGCTTTTGTTAACATTACTGTTCCAACCCCTTCCCAGCATAAGCTATTTCATACTGGTGTCCAATAAATAGTGGGTTTTTTTAATGATTAAAAAAAGGCAACAGAACAGTTTAAATGTCTATTAATAGTTTAATAGTACACTGGATTCACAGCAGGAACAGTATGTTTGCAGTTTGGTTTGTAACATGATCAATGCTAGCTGAGCTAACACGATTAGCATTTGTCTGTATATTCTCAAAAGTTTAGGTTGACTTTTTTTTCCTGTGTAAACTTCAAGTCACATCTGACAAAATGTGTTATGTCTGATTTAAAGCAGCAGTGAAGAGGTGCAGATTGGTGCTCAGGGACTGAGCTTTGGTAAAAAAAATCACTGACTGAGCTTAAATGTAAAATATTTTTTATATTCAATATACATTTTGCGACAAGCTAGTGCTGCTGTTACTCCTACTATTTCTCATCTGCTGAACAAAAATCAGCTTGTTTTAACCTTTCTATGACACCTAAATAGGCATCTACTGAACCTGTAAAACTGGGGGATTAGCATTGTGCTTCCTGCCAAAAGCTGGGTGGCAGACTTACTGTATTACTTCTGTTGATCTTTCTCTTTCTCAATTTTTCTTAGTGCATTCAATGTGGAAAAAACAATAATATGCCATATCTAAGTTATTTCAAACTATTTCTCTTTCTTGCTTGTTTGGCTGATGTAGTACATAATGTGCTGTACAAAAGCCATTTAATTCATTTGCGAGTCTCTAGAATTAATTGTATGAAAATCTAGTTAAAAGCCAGTTAAAAAGGTGTGGTCTTGAGCAGATAATGGCATTATTCCCTGTGGCAGCAACCCTTTTCTGGACTCATTCAGTTAAGGACTATATGGGTTTAAAGATCTTGTGAAAAGCTGAGAATAGCCAATTATGCTAACTCAACTCAAGGCCATGTTTCTAATTTAGACAGAGTAAATCTGCTAGCTCACTTTCACACTCAATCGCTTGGTCCCAGAGGAATCATATAAGTGGACTCTTTTCAACCTGAGCACTTCATATAACAATCCAGTGCAAGTTCCTTAAAAAGCATTTACATTATCTCACAATAATAGGGGAAAATTAATTCAAACACCACTGGAAAAAAAGGCAGTCCAATCAAATACTTTTCAGTTTGATCTTTTGCTGGAAGGCTGAGGTCACGTAATGTTGTCAGTGAAGCCATTAGCCACTGATCACATGCTTATATAAAGAATCTTTGAGGATTAAAGTCTGCTGTTTTGATTCTCCTGATTCACTTGAATCTTTATGACAGACTGAAAGCCACAGTCAATACAGTTATTTACATGTGAACTGTTAGGGCTTTCCATTGGACCTGAGGGCAGATAAGTGCTGTTGATTAGCTTAGCAAAGCAAAGCTTCAAATGTATGTCTTTCTAAGGTTGTCCCAACTGTTTACAGTCTTAGCACAGCAGTTCATGTTTGTGTGGCAGCCATATTGTGTCTAATCCTGAAAGCTGTATATTTAGGTGTCTGGAAAATTTGAGAAAAAATGTAGATTGAGTGTAAAACAAAATTCTGCTATAATTATTTTTGCTTTGTTTATATTATTTTTTTCTTTGTTGTGGCAACAGTTGTTTATTTCTTACTAAATTATTAAGTTTAAATTTAAAGCTGGTCTGTTGTGGTCCAAAATCTAATCTCTGAATGGTTGAATAATCTTTGCTTCAAATTGCAACTCTTACCATTTGTTTTACCTGTAACAATAGTGGAACCCATTTAGTGCTAAATAGAAATACTTTTTAAAATGTTCTTAAAAATTTGAATGTTTTTAATGAAAAAGTAGCCCATGTTTAGTTTGTGAACACATCGCTAACATTATGTTCAAAAGTGGCCTGAACATTTGACATACTGAAAATCTGTTCATTATAAAAAGTCCATTCTGTTAGAAAATAAAATGTCAAAACAAAATGACATTTATTTTTTTAACATTTTCAAGACTTTTGGAAAAGATAATTGTTGTAATTTGAGCAGTTTTTCATAGAGTTTTAAAGGTTTCATTCCAAAATGTTTTTGTAAATGTTCCCTTTAATGAGCACAAGCTGATACACTGTAAGGACAATATAAGACAAATATCAAAGCCCCATACTTTGATGTTTGACTTGTTTTAAAGTAGCCTTAGTGCAAACTAGTTTGAAATCTTCAGCCTATGGACAGTTTGACATTGTGCTCTGAAATGAATACAATTTTGTTGAACATTTTATGAAATGAAAAGGGATTAAAATTTACCAGTGGGATAAAGTACTTGGGCTCCTGCTGTGGCCTCTTGAATTTACTCCACTGCATGAACTATTTTAGCACTTTAGCTCAATTCTTTACTGTCATTTTTGTTTTACTACATGATTTAAATCATATTATAGATTAATCAGAGAAGTCAAAATACTGTGACTACAGAGCATCACTTTTAAGATTCTGTGTTAACACTCTTCTGCAGCTCATTCTTTATAAAGGCACATGCATAGATAATTCTTTCATTACAACAGACATAATCCAACATCATATACTGATTTTTCATGAAGCCCATATGGAGGTGTTTTGTAGACTTCTAAATACCTTATAAAATATTTTGTAAATCGGCTGGATTCTACCCTCTCACATCCAAAAACTGACAATGAGAAACAAACCTCTTTTGGAAAATGACTGGAACTTAAAATTCAGGTAATGATTCTTGAATTTTATGTTATTTGATCATCACTGATGCAGTAATATGCAGTTTACTTCTATTTTTAAAGCACTTATTTTTTACCTATGCCACACACACCGCTGTTATGGACCAAAGTATTGTATCACTGGTCAATGAATTCAAGTGTTTCATTCAGCCCCATTGCCACAGGTGTATAAAATCAAAGTGAATTTAATTATTATACTGTAATAGGATGTCACCATTGCAAAGTCAGTTCATAGAATTTCTTCCCTACTAAATATTCCATGATCAACTCTGAGTGCTATTTACTGAAAAGTGGAAGCAAGGCCATTTAAAGTTACAGAGAGAGGTCGCCAAGTGCTGAGGTACGCAGATTCCAGTCCAAAACCTTCTCTGGCATTAACAACCGCAGAAACCCTCTGCACTTGGAGCTTCATAGCATAAGCTTCGAGGGCTGAGTAGCTGCATGCAAGCCTTTCATCACGAACCACAATGCCAAGCGTCAATGGAATGGAGTAAAGCACATCACCACTGGAGCTGTGGAAACGTACTATAGACTCACAAATCACGCTTCACTATCTGGAAGCCTGATGGACAAGTTCTGGTTTGGAGAATGCTGAGAGAATGTTAGCTGCCTGACTGCATTGTGCCAACTGTAATGTTTGGTGGCAGAGGGATGATGCCATGGTTTTGTGTTTCAGGGATTGGAATAGGCGCCCTAGTCCCAGTGAAGGGAATATTTGAAGCTTCAGCATACAAAGACACAATTGTATTCTTCCACCTTTGTGTAAACAGTTTTGAGGATGCTCTTTTCTGTTTCAGCATGACTGTGCACCAGTGCACAAAGCAAGGTCCATAAAGGCATGGTTGGATGTTTGTTGTGGAAGTACTTCACTGGCTCAAACAGAGCCTCAACACTCTTGAAAATATTCGGAATGAATTAGAACAGAGATTGTGAGCCAGTAGTGTCTGACATCACAAATATTATTCTGGGTGAATGGGCAAAAATATCTAAATTGTATAGAAAACCTTCCTCCCAAAGTGTAAGGTGTTAGAGCTACAAAAGGGGGACCAACTCCATATTAATGCCTGTGGGTTTAAAATAGGATGTTATAAAAATCTCCCACAGGGACAGTGTTTAGGTATCCCAATACCTGTATCTATATTGTACACATGGTTTACAATATGATCAGCAAAGATCTGCCTTGTTTCTTGTAAACAAAACTTAATGTCAACCTGACAGTGAAGTAGACCATGAAAGGATAGAGTTTCTTTGTGAAACACAATAACCAGCCACCACTATCCTTTCTCCTCTGGCTCTGAGCCGCTCTGGAGGGAACAATATCAAGCTGATTATCATATTTCGCTCAGCGCTGCTTTGTCACCACATGAGAGCAGATGGGATGATGCTTTGCTGTCTTGCTGTTTGTGTTTTTTTATGATTTAGGATGTGGATGACACATACAGGCAGTGTGTTTAACATGTGTTACTCTCTCATTTAAATGAAGAGTATGGCCAGAATGAGATGAGAGTCTTATTGAGTCACTGGGTTTTAGTGAATGCTAATGATTTGTTGTGGCTTCCTCTGTTCTGTTGTCAGAAACATCTCAAGTAAGATGGCTGCAGACTGTATTTGAACTCAAAACAGCATAGTAAAGATGGGTAGATTAAAACACATTTTTTTAAAAACCAATTTACTAATCTGTCTTGTCTATGCCAGTTCTAACTTGTTGCTAACAAGATTCCAGACACATCTGGGTCAATCTGTGTCACCTTGGTCACTTAGGACATTTACGGCACTGGGGATTGTCGCGTGAGCTGGATCAGATGTCACGAGCTGGGCTAGAGTTGAGTTACGATGTGTGTTGTTTGGGCCAGCTTTTGGCCAAGATTTGGTCAACAACAAACCTGATATCTGGCCCATATAACATGGACCTGTGGCAGCCAGACTCACCTTGAGCCAACCCTGTCATTCAAGGCCAAATGTGGGTCGTATGGGAACTGCTGATGTGCTACATTTGGGACAAAAATTTATTGCTATCTGATTATTTCTTTTCTATCACATGATGCTACAAAGCTAGATGTTTTAAAGCTAGCACTTGCTTTGATGAAAACACTGGATCATAAAAGACATCTCCATTTATTGATAAAGATTGTATTTCTTATATTACCTGGACTCTGCTGCTGCATGCTGTTTTGTTTTAAATTGTTTGCAACATTAATGCATAATGGATGAATAAAAATAGTTCAGAATTTTGCGAAATAAAATGTATTTTCATTAATGTACTTAGTTTTCTAGACAGCAGTGATATGTGGAATTATATTTTGCACTGTCTTCTTAGTGTGGGCATGTGAGGGTTGTGTGGTGCTTCTGTCACTGGCTGGTCTCACTGTAATTGTATGATTTGGCTTGTCCATATTGTTAACACTACAGCTCTCCCGATAGCTGACACTTTCTTGTATCGTTTCACCCATTTTTTTGTTGGGTGAACTCAATTATAGCATGCTGACCATGTGTCTGTATTAATTGTCACAAACCAGCAAAAAAGGCCTCAGGCCACTGCCTCTTTTCATTAGTAAGGCTTTATTTTTCCAAATTTTGCTTCAGCCAATCAAATTTGATAACATTGCAGTAAACAATGTCCACCAGTCCGGTTCTATTTAAAGGAGGAGTCATCTGTAGAACCAAAACGTGGCAGTGTTTATAAAAGTGAATATTTATACCATATAACCAATTTACCATATGATAATCTGATATTTTCAAAGTACAACTCAAATAAGAGGCAAAATGCAATTGCTTTGTAGTCCCTGAATGATTTATGCTCCATAGGGTGGGTGCCCCACAAACAGGGCATGGTAAAACAGGTTCAGTACAGAATTTCTGATACATCCAGGTCATTAGGTAATAGTTTAATGGATATTTCATTATATAGGGTTCCCACATGAAGGCAGTTGGTTTTTAAAATGTTTAGTACAGAATCTCTGACACTTTCAGGCCACTAGGTGTCAGTATGAAGGCTGTTTCCCAACACGAAGAAGAATAATTCAAAAATTGAGTAATTGCTCCTTTAAAAGCAGCCATTCAGCTTGCTGGAAATACCCAAGTGGAAAAGTCCACTGTCACTGTTTTGCAATAGTTGAGCCAAACATTATAAATTACTAATTCCATCTTGGCCAATTTTTACTAGTGATTTCAAAAGTAAGTTGGAAATTTTACCTTCACTGTTTCACTCTTTAACAAAACACCACTGAGTCTCGTTAAACTAAAAATGATTTTCAGTAGTGTGGTGACAAAATGGCCGCCGAGTGGACAGACTTTCTTATAAGGAATTTGCTCATACTTTGCCATCCTAATTTAAATATTCAAGCAGTCTAGCTACATGATGTATGAATAAAAATAGGCAAATAGATCAACATTGTCTGAGAATAACAAGCTGCAGGCATGCGTTTATATGTTAGTCCAGCAAAATTCAAAGTTTGAAGATGTTAATGTTCCAGCAGTGGGACTCATTTGAAGCTCATGTTGTTCCTTTATGTCTCCTTGTCTCCACTCTTCCCCCAGTCCCTCTAACATCTTTCTCCTCTGATCTTCCCTCTGTGTTTCTGCTGTCCTCAACTTCCCTCTGCCTCTGATGTCTCTTATCTTTTTCCTTAAACCCTCTCTTCTCCACCTCCCTTTTGCTGTCTTTCCATCTTCAGCTCTTCCTCCTTCTCTTCTCACCTCTCTTCCTCTCCATCTGGCATTCACATTTTTCTCCATCTCCCAGCTCCACCTCTTCTCTGCCCTTAGGGGATTCTGTAAATCGATTGGCTTGACATTGTCCTCTGATATTTCTTTGCATTTTTTTCCTACTCATTTTCCCCCTTTCCTTTTCTTCCTTTTCATCAACCACATTAGTACATCCAGTATATACAGGGGGTCCTCGACTTACGACGTTGATCCGTTCCTACGTCGCGTCGTAAACCGACTGTACGTAAATAACATACTGTAAGCACTTATCCTATCCTAACACCTATCTTCCTCGGACCCAAGCCACGTAACCGTGTATTCTTCCGCCGCGCACAACAAACATGGAGTTCACATTACAACGTTTACAATGCAAAACCACTTAAGTCGAAACAAGGCTTTATACAGTAAATGGGAGATGTGTCGTAACCACGAAACATCGTAACTCGGGACTGACGTAACCCGAGGAGTTCCTTTACTCTCAAAGTTAACGCAGGTCCCTGGAGTATTAATGAAAAGTCTGTGATATGATATGGTCATATAAAATATACCACAGGGATCAGACAAAACAGCAGCCTTTTCACCTGTTCCTTTAAAGTAACACTACGTAATATTTTTACCTTAAAGTTACAGCTTCAAAATCATTGTGATATTTCATTGCCTTGTAATAGGGAGAATAGAGCCTCTGTTGTTGATACTGTGGGCTCAGCACTGCAGTATCCTCACTGTGTAACTTTCTGAGGAGGGTAGGAAACCACAAAACTCACTTCTCTTCCCCATTGATTTCAGTAGAGTGCTATAAAAATTACGCTAGGGGGAGCCCCAGAAGCTAAAAACAACAAAATCTTACCTAGTGCTTCTTTAAATGACAATAAGCCACTGTTCACACCCACCTGAGTGCACAGCCCTGAAGTGCAGAAGATTTAATTTTGAAACATTTTGACTTGGCTCTCTTTCTTTTTCTTCTACTCTTTGTCGTATTTACTCAGCACCCTTACATCTTCATATTGTTGTGTTTGTTTTGCTTCTTTTAACCTTGTCTTTGTGTTTTCACATAAACCCCCACCCCTCAGACAAGGTGCGGGACATTTCTGACGTGTTTGCACTCGATGTCAGAAGGGAAGCCAAATCAGAACGGCTCGTTTTACACCATGATTTCTGACTTTATCTCAAGTAAAACTGCACGGGTAAATGTTTGTTTAAATTTTGCATTTGAAATGAAAGATGCACTAAATAGGTATGTTCACATTCAATCAGGTCTCAGTTCACAACCAAGATTTCTTTTTTTTTTTAACCCTTTATGAACACCAGATGTGCGTTACACTGAGGGAATGGTTTAGATTGGTTTAGGTGTTTAAGAACGGACCAGGGACTACACTACACTGTACTGCCATTCCAGACATCCAAGGACACTTTACAATCAACAGAGAATGGTATTCCATTCAACACACACACACACACACACACACTCATTCACTCACATCAGGACAGTTTGTGAAGCCAGTTTATCTAACCTCCATGTTTTTGGGTTATGGCTAACTCTGGCACATTTACAGTTAATTTGTCTGTTAATTAATGACTGCTACTGTCAAATATATGAATAAAATAAAAATCAAAATGGCCACGGCTTGTTGCAGAAAATCCCTTGGTCTTGGTGTTTTCGTATTCATTTAGAGTACATTTCCATGATTTGACATGACTCCAAATTGCATCTTCATGGTTTCTTGTTATAATTCAGTGTTCGTGGTGTAATGAAAAGGGAAGGAAATCAGAGGAAGGGTGTACTCTGGACGCTCCAGTTACTGAGCTAATATCCAGGACTTTAAATTTATTTATTTTTTTTTTTTGTTTTTACTCCTGTAGATGTTTTGACTCCGGCCTCCCACTGTCCTGCTCATCGAGGAAAAGGTTCGCCGCCCCAGTAGGAATGCCCCCTCTGGCCCGGTGCCAAGCTCCGCCCGCTGCCACACCCACCACTCCTCTTCCTCTCGCCATCCCACCCCCTGACACCCTCGCCGCCATCCGCCGGCTCCTGCACCATGAAGGATGAGGTCATCAGCACCAACGCGCTGGCCTGGCTGGTCTGCTCAGGCGTGTCCATCCTGGCCAACGCCTGGGGCATCCTGAGCGTGAGCGCCAAGCAAAAAAAGTGGAAGCCGCTGGAGTTTCTCATCTGCACGCTGGCCGGCACACACATCCTCAACATGGGCATCCCCATCACCATGTACTGTGTCATCCAGCTGCGCCGCCAGCACTCCACCTACGAGTGGAACGAGGGGCTCTGCAAGGTCTTTGTCTCCACATTCTACACCCTCACCCTGGTCACCTGCTTCTCCGTCACCTCGCTCTCCTACCACCGCATGTGGATGGTGCGCTGGCCTGTCAATTACAGGTAAGGGCCAAAGACTAGGGTCTGCGTTTGCTTGGCTTGATGCTGATTAAGAAGTGTGGTTGCCATGGTGTCGGTCAAGCTGGAAACTGTTGTCTTGGAGATAAACATAAAGCTACAAAGAGGTTTTTACGAAGCTAAATTTGTTTTAATAAATCTCATACTGTACTGATTGGTTTGTTTAAGATTGTCTTTCTGCTAGAAACCCCATTCTCTTGTGCCATAAGCCACAGAAAGAGGGATCACAGCTTCTACAGCCAGAATTCACATGTTTAAGCTTTAAAGAAACACAAGGTAGTATTTTTACCTTTAAGTTACAGCTTCAAAATCACGGTATCTCCCTGCTGACCTGTAATAGGGAGAACAGAGATTCTGTCGTATCTAGTCTGGGCTCAGCACTGCAGAAACTGCACTATGGAACTTATAGACGAGGAAACCCCATCTACCCATTGATTTAAGGACAGTGCTGTAAAAGTAAGCTATATTCTACAACTGTAGGGGGAGCCCAAGTGCAACGATACCAAATCTTACCAGTCTTGTTCATTCATTCATTCATTATCTGTAACCCTTATCCAGTTCAGGGTCGCGGTGGGTCCAGAGCCTACCTGGAATCATTGGGCGCAAGGCGGGAATACACCCTGGAGGGGGCGCCAGTCCTTCACAGGGCAACACAGACACACACATTCACTCACACACACACCTACGGACACTTTTGAGTCGCCAATCCACCTACCTACGTGTGTTTTTGGACTGTGGGAGGATACCGGAGCACCCGGAGGAAACCCACGCAGACACAGGGAGAACACACCAACTCCTCACAGACAGTCACCCGGAGCGGGAATTGAACCCACAACCTCCAGGTCCCTGGAGCTGTGTGACACTAACTGCTGCGCTACCCCAAATCTTACCAGTCTTGTTCCTCCTTTAAAAGAATGGTTTGGCATAAAGTCATATTCACACCACTTTCCTCTGTAACACAAATGTAGCAAATCAGCCAAAACTTGTCCAGCTCCAGGGCTCATATCCAATATTATTTTTTTGTATTTTATCTTTCCCCTGATGTCCTCTTATAATATTTGTGTGTGTTTATGTACCGTGAACAATGATGTTAATTATTCCATTAACCAAACATTTTTAAAATGAACAGTCTCTTTAGACAAAGAATGAAAAATGAGCACTTTTCACAGCTTTATTCCCTTATGTGATGTATTTATGGACAAATATGCTTTGAAACATGAAGAACATCATTTAATCTAATTGTTATATTGGAAAAACTGAGGGAAAGTGTCTTTTTTTCCAGAATATAAACCCTTCCAAATAATAAGATGAATATATTTTGGGTTTCAATAGGGGTCCTGCTCACTGCCTCCTTCAGGAGTTTAGGTACAGCTCTAATCTACTGTCCATTAGTAGTGTTATAGTTTTTAACAGTTCATAAACATGCCACAAACTACATAAGTCTGTTGGGACTAATTACGACGAAAGTAACTCGTTGTACGTAAGCCTGTTCTTTCCATAGGAGACTGCTCAATGATTGTTCTAAAAGTGCAACAGTTGAGGGAGATATCGTCTCAGTATGTGCCTTTGCAGCAGGCAGATATCACATCTATACTAAAAGCTGGTTATGCTATGGTCAGTGGGGGACCTAGCTTATGTGGCACTTTCGGACAAATGAGGAAGAAACAGTGAGTCGACTCGAGCCATTTTAGACCAAAAACTCCTCACGCTCCTCACTCTTTCACATAGTCTTGTGACACAGTGTCAGATACTGCTGTGGAAGATAGTTCTCTTTTTAGCATGTCTAAAATTAATATAGAGTATGGTTCTGGAGAAATCCGCTTTTTACCACTGTATTTTGGTGCTTTCTTAAGGCTTTAAACTGTAATGAGTATTACACAGTGTATAATGTTATATACGTCAGCAGCCAATTTATGGCTTGAGCTACCAAAGATCAAAATCTCACAGCGCTAAAGCAGCTACAATCCAGCATGGCTTTAAATGATGCAAGAATTTTCTCTCTGTGTGCTTTTATTGCTAGAAAATCTTTATCAAACAGACTTCAGGACATGGGGGAATGCAGTGTTTCTGAGAATCTTATCAGCTTTTTAAGGTCCTAATCATACAAGATCACTGCAGTGGGCTCTACTCAAAGCTTGGCGACCAAATTAATGATTCAAATACACCATATCCACAAAGAAGAAGAAGCTTCTATTGGTTTTATAAATTTATAATCCCCCTATATACAAACACACCTCCCAATTCCAGTGCAAAAATAAATGACCATAAATAAAACAGAACCTTCCATCACTCCTTATTTACAATGGTGCCTCTTATTCACACAAACACCCAGTGCAAATATAAACTAGCAAACATATAGAACTTTTTCAAATATTCTCCTCATAGCTTTAGTGCAGAAATAAACTACCCCCAAAATACAGTGCTTTTACAGCAGTGGGGGGTGGGTTCCTGCATTCAGAGTTTTGCTCATTTATTCACTTTCTCAGAGGAACGTGTCTCTGCTCTCGCTTTTCCAGTTTCAGACATTGCAGTAGTGCCAAACCTATATTTATGTGATGCTTTTGCCAGAGTGACTTGTTAATTAATGCTAGAGACAGTCCCCATGGAAAAGCAGGGGTTAAGCGTATTGCTTCCAGGCACAATAGTGTTAAATATCAGCTGGAGTCAAACATGACCTCATGAATTAAACCCCGACCTCATGATGACCACTGTGATGCTCCAAATTTCCTGACCGTGGCCTCAAGACAAGAAATTGATTTAATTTGAACCATGCAGTGCTTTAATATGAGAGCGCTCCAGGCTGCATTTGCTTTTAGCTGTTCATTAACTATGCGTTAACACTGTCTTATTTTCTGGGAACTCATGAACACACTTTGTACATTGTAGAAATCTATCGGCAAGTCTTTTTTATTGACGGAATACTTAATGGTGATATATCAGTGTGGTAGCTAAGTTTGCTGTGGACACTTTGTTCGGTTCCATATTAAAAGTAAGAGTGCTGATGTAATCCTAGACAACATAGTACAACAGTATAGTCCCATATCATTCCTTTATTGTTACTGTACAACCATGTGTGATCTCCATAGAGGGTGTGGCTCTAATAACGGCAGCACTTAATAATGCATTAACCTCAGTGTATAACTCATTTGGTCCAAAACCCTGGCCCAGGCAATTATATCCCAATATATATGTCCCAATAATTACATAACAGAGCTAATCACATTCCATGAGATGACTGCGGTTATTATAAGTTTACGTCTTAGCAAACAGGAAAGCTAATCCATGCAAGTAAAATAAAGCAGAAAGCTAATTTATTAATAAATGGTATGATTATTACAAAAATATGGATCTAACTTACTACTGCTGTTGCCTGTTTATAAAGGACAGCAGTGAGCAATACTTGTTTATTTGATGTTTGTTAATAACATGTTTAGAGGGCAGCAGTGAGTAATGTTTATGTGATAGATATTGATGGCGCCTAGAGGGTGGTGGTGAACAACATTTTTTCTTTGACAATTATTAATAAGACTTTTAGAGGACAGCACTGAGTAATATTTGTTAAGTAGATGTTTATTAATGACAATTTTAGAGGGAAGCACTGAGTAATATTTGTTTACTAGATGTTTATTAATGACAACTTTAGAGGGAAGCACTGAGTAATATTTGTTTACTAGATGTTTATTAATGACAACTTTAGAGGGAAGCACTGAGTAATATTTGTTTACTAGATGTTTATTAATGACAACTTTAGAGGACAGCACTGAGTAATATTTGTTTACTAGATGTTTATTAATGACAACTTTAGAGGGAAGCACTGAGTAATATTTGTTTACTAGATGTTTATTAATGACAACTTTAGAGGACAGCACTGAGTAATATTTGTTTACTAGATGTTTATTAATGACAACTTTAGAGGGAAGCACTGAGTAATATTTGTTTACTAGATGTTTATTAATGACAACTTTAGAAGGCAGCACTGAGTAATATTTGTTTACTAGATGTTTATTAATGACACCTTTAGAGGACAGCACTGAGTAATATTTGTTTACTAGATGTTTATTAATGACACCTTTAGAGGACAGCACTGAGTAATATTTGTTTACTAGATGTTTATTAATGACACCTTTAGAGGACAGCACTGAGTAATATTTGTTTACTAGATGTTTATTAATGACACCTTTAGAGGACAGCACTGAGTAATATTTGTTTACTAGATGTTTATTAATGACAACTTTAGAGGGAAGCACTGAGTAATATTTGTTTACTAGATGTTTATTAATGACAACTTTAGAGGGAAGCACTGAGTAATATTTGTTTACTAGATGTTTATTAATGACAACTTTAGAGGGAAGCACTGAGTAATATTTGTTTACTAGATGTTTATTAATGACAACTTTAGAGGGAAGCACTGAGTAATATTTGTTTACTAGATATTTATTAATGACAACTTTAGAGGGAAGCACTGAGTAATATTTGTTTACTAGATGTTTATTCACACTTTTAGAGGGCAGCACTGAGTAATATTTGTTTACTAGATGTTTATTAATGACAACTTTAGAGGACAGCACTGAGTAATATTTGTTTACTAGATGTTTATTAATGTCAACTTTAGAGGACAGCACTGATTAATATTTGTTTACTAGATGTTTATTAATGACAACTTTAGAGGGAAGCACTGAGTAATATTTGTTTACTAGATGTTTATTAATGACAACTTTAGAGGGCAGCACTGAGTAATATTTGTTTACTAGATGTTTATTAATGACACCTTTAGAGGACAGCACTGAGTAATATTTGTTTACTAGATGTTTATTAATGACAACTTTAGAGGGAAGCACTGAGTAATATTTGTTTACTAGATGTTTATTAATGACAACCTTAGAGGGAAGCACTGAGTAATATTTGTTTACTAGATGTTTATTAATGACAACTTTAGAGGGAAGCACTGAGTAATATTTGTTTACTAGATGTTTATTAATGACAACTTTAGAGGGAAGCACTGAGTAATATTTGTTTACTAGATGTTTGTTAATGACAACTTTAGAGGGAAGCACTGAGTAATATTTGTTTACTAGATGTTTATTCACACTTTTAGAGGGCAGTGGCGAGTAATATTTGTTTACTAGATGTTTATTAATGACACCTTTAGAGAGCAGTTGTGAGTAAAGTTTATTTATGATCAGCTAAGTGATCAGCGAATTGCAGAGGAATTGTGAAGTGGTGCGTTAATTGTACTTAATTTTTCACAAGTGGTGATGAAAAGGTACAGGGTTTGTGAAGTCTGTAATGCGGATAAATTTTTAACTCTTGCTAGATACATTACTTATGTAGTGTGCTACATTTAGTTGCATGCATCTCTGTGGAGATACACATACAACTGAATGACTGTGCCCACAGTGGGTGCACTTTAAAATGGCTAAATTCACAGCTATATCGGGTGTAAAAAATGTTTGGACACACCGTCTACCTGTAATTTGGGAATCCAAATATCGCATTGTTTTAAAAATTATTTTGAAACCTAAGGTCTCTTTGAAATCACTGACCTCATTCACAGAGGCAAATACGGCCAGCATTTGTCTGTGATTTATGTAGAATACTTCTTCTTTTTTCTCCCCTTTTGTGTTCTTTTGCCAATAATCAATCTTGAAATCATTTTTTCCAGTGAAACACTTCTGATTAAGGCCAAGGCTCCACAGCGCTTAACTGTATCATGCTCTGGGGTTAGTCAGGGGTAATCCTATTAATCACTGAAATTTTGGTCAGATCACCATGACATATTCAGGTAACCCAGTTTAGCCCTTTTTTGCTCTGTGCTGTTAAAAAAAAAGGTCTGTCTGCCCTGCATGACGAGGCAAAGCGGACAGAGCTACCTCCCCTTCAGAATAACTATTTATCGATGGCTTTTAATCTCCTTTTTTTAGCCTGTAGTGTGGTTATTAATCTGCTTCCAGCTCTGCCTTGTTCCTCTCATCACAAAAATGCCTTGTGGAATAATTTACAGATTAAGGAATTTCTGGAGCACAACGATGAAAAAAAAAACAACAGCAGGCATATGTGCTTATAAAATGCCATTAAACAAATAAGGACAAATAAACCTCTGTGTGTGTGTGTGTGTGTGTGTGTGTGTGTGCACTGCCGTCAGCTTCCTGAGAAATAAATCACAAATGCAGCATAAATAACAAAGTAAATATCACGAAATGTGTGCTCATACTTTTCTTCAGAGATGAAGGTTAACAACATGATATTTGCTCCATTTTCTATAGTAGCAGCCCCCTGTCTTCTGAAAATGCTTTACCATACATGTTGGATTGTTGTGAGAATTTGATGGCACTCAGCTGCAAAAACATTACAAAGGTTATGGCATGGAAAAAAGATGATTTCTAATTCAGTCTCTCACTACCTAATGATACCTAATAGCTAATGTACATCGTATATTAAATAGCATAGCATTTAAACATTTTAGTTGAACTGAGCTGTGGTGGAACATCTCAACATGAAAAAAAAAGTCTTGTGTGTCCTCTCTCTGGTAACAGACACGTTTGCATATTTGAGCTATTAGCACCAGCATTTGATACTCGTGTTGAGCAGTGTCAGCACATGGTCACTGTTCAGTCCACCCATGTGTTCCCAAACAGTTCCCAAAAGGTGTGGATGATTTGTTCTAGCTTCAACTTGCTATCTCTGCTCTGTGTGCCATTACAGCGAGGAAAACTGAGTACAAACTGATTCAGCTGAAGCAAACTATTTGAACTTCATGCAGTTTTAACTAGTATGTGGTGTCAACAATCTGGGCTGGTGTTATATCAAACTAGACATTAAATGGTTACTGTTAAAGTGTAAATCACGGTAAAATTCCTAACAGTTATCACATATGTAAATATATATTATAGTCATGTGATACAATTAAATATCATTAAAAGGTCAATTTAGGCCACCTGTCACGCCCTTGTCCTGTCGTGTCTGTTTTCCCTGCCATGTGCTCTCTTGGCACATGGCTCTGTTTGTTATTGTCCATGTCTCCGTCTCCATGTTCCTCATCGTCAGTGTTATTTGTATCCTGCCCCTTCATTATCTGTTCCAGGTGTCCGTTGTCTATGTTAGGTATTTAAGTCCCCATTTTTTACTTCCTGGTTGTTGGTCATTCGTTTCTCAGTCATCGTGTTGCTTGGTGTAGTCTGTCTGTCTGTCTCTACTAGCATTAGTTTAGTTTCCTTCTGTTTGTTTCCCAGGTCATGTTTCTCAGTCTAGTCGGTCCATCTCTGCTGTTCTTCGTTTAGTCCACTTTTGTTTTGTAATCTTAGTCTGTCTTAGTTTTGTTATATTTTGTAAATAAAAGTCTTTTGTGTTTTAGCGTTTGCGTCCGCCTCCGTCAGTCCGCCCCACGAGCCTGACACCACCATATTTGTGATATTAAATTGTCACATTTTTTCCATGTCATTATCATTCTATTCCAAAAGTTAATTTCAACGTGTTTCCAAAAAAAATGTAAAAGTAATGTTAGCCGTTTCCTAGACCACAATAATGTCCAAAATCTTGAAAATCTTGAAAAGCTTGACAGCTCAAAAAGATGAAAACAAAATTAACTCAATTGTCACCTCCACTGAGAAGCACATTGCACATTTCTGGATGATCATCCAAATTACATTCAGTGTTGTAAATAAAAATACAATGTGATTGAAGCCTTGTGTTAAGAGACGCTAGGAGGCTAACGCTAGATGCTGTTTCTCTGGCTCAAGCCAGCTCAAGTATGATCATATACGTGTTATGATCAGATTCACTCTGCTGAAACTTTGTTTTTTTGTATACATTTGCACATCCACATTAAAGAAAAATGTCTGCATGTCACTCAAATCTGTGAGATTCATTGTAAAGAAACACTGAAGAGCACTGTGGGGACTGCATGCCCAGCCTACCGTGCATTGAAGTTATCTCAAATAAACTTTCCTTGTCCACTTTATTATTCAGTAGTATGTATTAGCTGTTCCTAATATTTTTGAACACAGGAAATGAATAATGGTGGTTTTGGTCATCGCTGTCAATGGAATTTGTGTTCATGGTCTTGGTCCAGACACACCTTCTGAACCTCTCTTGCATAAATACGGGCCGCCTGAGGACATGTCCACAGACATAACACTCACCAATATGTTTCCGAATGCCACAGCACCTCAAGCTGTGTATACAGCCTCGAACACCAAACCCAGACCTGGGGACATTTGCTGAGTTTAGCTGTGACTGGATGAAGGATGGAAGGAGGACAGAGGAGGGAATACCTTTCCGAGAAAATCAACAGTGGCACCAAATGATTTTTTTTTTTAAATAACTGTAGCCTATATTCAGGACATAATTCAATTAAAAACTCAAACAAACAAACAAACAAACAAACGGGCAGGCAGTATATTACATACATTTTTCCATCACCTAAGCTTCTCAGTAGAGCCCTTTCCACCTTAAATAGTGCAGTGGTTCCATTATTGGTAACAGGAACCACACTACTGCACCATTTAAAGTGAAGTGGAAAATTGTACTTTGGAAATTTAAAGTTAACGTTAGCCTCATTATTTATTCGTATTATTTTTGTAATACTGTGTCTGACAGGTGGGCTTCTGTTCTGTTGTGTTCTGTGTATTGAGCATAATGGGGTGTTTTTAAGGTGGTCTCTAACCTGTAATGGAGAACATGTTGATCTTTGGTCTTGGTCATTTTAATTATAGAAATTTATAGTTGCAAAAATTCCTCTGCATCTCTAATTCACCTCTTTATTTGCGCAGGCATCTGCTGCTTTAATATAGGCTGTGAGTTTCTGCTGCACTGGAATTTGCAGACATGAAATATAAATGGTTCCTGTGCTCTGGAAACAAATGTTTCAACATCTGTTCTCGTCAGACCATAACACCAGGGTGCTCTTTCTGTGCGCTCCTTTTCCTCTTTCTACGTCTCTCCATTGCTCTTTCAGTCTTTCACTTTTCCCTCTTTGGTGTCCTCACACTTGCTTTTTCATTCCCTCACTACTCTCTCTGTATCTCATCACTCTCCCTTTTTGCCTCTCTCTCTCTCTCTCTCTCTCTCTCTCTCTCTCTCACCCTGCTCTCTGCTTTCTGTGCTTTTATCTCATTTTACTTACACCTGATTTAAAATAAAGGACTCAAATGTCGCTCGCTCACCCCTTCTCTCTCTTTGTCCCTCTTTTTCCCCTCACTATCTCTCCATCTCTCTCCCTCCTCTCTTTCTCTCACTTTCCTCATTCTCTCTCCCTGCCGCCACCCCCCTCCCCCCACACTCTGTGAAATGACGTAAGTCTCTGGTGGGGTCCTGAGGCGTTTGAGGAAAGGCTAGCGTTATGACTCTGAGCGCCCAGAGACCTATTTCTTTCTGCTCTTGCTTCCTCCTGGCTCTCCCCCAGCTGCTTAAAGGAGCAATCCAGCATTTGTCATCCTAGTTATGATCTACCATTTGTATCTTAATGTTTTAATGTTGATTCTCACAGACAGTAGTGCTGGAAAAGAGTATTGATTATTAGCTGCTTTTTGATTTCACTTGGGATTTAATGCTGTTAATATTTGCTTTTCTTTTCTTTATTTGTTGTTAGAAATTTTGATGGATTCAGCTGGCTAAAACCCCCTTCTCCAACTCCCCTCCCCATAATTTAGCCTGTTCTTAGCCAACAGACATTGATCGGCTGATATAACCAAGACCGATGATATCTTTTCAATCTTGTCAATGTTAGTCACAGATACACATGTATTTCACTGTACAGCAGTGATGTGTTGTATTACTGCATCCCTAATTTTTTGGTGGGGTGGTGTTCCAGAGTCCTGGAGTTGTAGGTTGGAGCCTCCGCTCCGGGTGACTGTCTGTGGAGAGTTTGCTGTGTTCTCCCTGTGTTCGTGTGGGTTTCCTCCAGGTGCTCCAGTTTCCTCCCATGGTCCAAAAACAAACATTTGTAGGTGGATTGGTGACTCAAAAGTGTCCATAAGTGTGAGTGAATGTGTGAGTATGTGTTGCCCTGTGAAGGACTGGCGCCCCCTCCAGGGTGTGTTCTCTCCTAACACTCAGAGATTTGGGTTAGGCTCCGGACTCACCACAACCCTCAATAAGCAATTGCAGGCCATAAATGAATCAATATTTATTTATTTATTTAGATATCTGTAGCATATCCACATATCTTTTCCTCTAGAAAACTTCCCATGTCTGAAATAATGTACATAGGTGACTGCATATTTGCTTATTTTTTTACTATTCTAATACTGCAATAACCCATTAATTTGTTTTCTTTGTGTGTTTTGAATTAAGAGGTTTTCTGTACTTGGAAAACTATGGAAATGATTGCTGCTGGTAACTGAGCCTGTTTGTGGTAAATGTTGGGTTGGTGTACTACACTGTAGTGGTTAACACCACTGCCATCCACGTTGTAGACTTGGGTTCAGCTCCGTCCTTGGGGAAGAATGCCATAGTATGCATTTGCTTACCCGTGTGAGTAAATCACTGTATAAAACACTGCATCTGCATTAGATCATCTGCTATAGGCTCTGACTGAATTGTCGGCCTAAACTACAGATGTGTCCGTGTAAAGAAGAGATTAGATTCTTCATATAAACGTGGAGGAGGCTATGTTCTCCTCCTCCTCCTTTCCTCCTCTCTCAAATCCTTTTGACAGATGAGGAGTTCCGGGGTATGAGTCAAGACCTCGGCCCTGTCCTTTCTATCTCTCTTTGTTGTCCTCCTCCATCAGCAGTGTCAGCCTTAGCTCTTTGACTTGGGTGAAGGCAGGGGAGAGGCTGAAGGACAGGAGACAAATAGAAGAAGAAAGGAGAAAGTGAGAGAGAGAGAGAGAGAGAGAGAGAGAGAGAGAGAGAGAGAGAGAGAGAGAGAGAGAGAGAAGGAATGGGCCTTGAGGAGGAAGTGTGTATTACTCGACAGGTTTCAGAGTGCACAGCAAAATGCTTGGCCTAGAAACCCTCCTTGAAACCAGCCTCAAATTAGAAACAGACTACAATATATCCCTCTCTAGGACCTCAGAGAAGGCCTAAAGGATTTCTGTGGGGGGAAAGTTCCTTTCATTATTCTTACCTGCTTCATCCTGATCAAACTGTGGTGAAGCAGAAGTCTACATGAAACCACTTGGCAAGATTTAGTTCCTCGTCTCTTCTGATTTTCTGGAACCGCTTCATCCTGTTCAGGGTCAATGTAAACAACACCCCAGTCAGAGTGGGGATCAAACCGGAGAGCTCCCAATGATAGGGCCATCATTTAGACTGCTGGGCCACATGGGAGCCAAGACTTAGTTCCTTTCTATTACATAAGAGTCAGTCTTGAGCACAGCCAGGCCCTAACATAGGAAACGTGGGGGTATTTAACAATTTAACAATTCTTAGAATGCTTTTCTATGACCTTACGAGTTGTATGTACTATTTACACTGTAAACTGGGAATATTGTATTCCCTCTTACCCTTAAAGATAACGTTTACAATTTTGGGGAAACGCAGCTCTAAGCTCTGCATTTTTTAAGGTGGAACGGTATGTTTGAGGGAAAATAAAAGCTGTTGTTTGTACGTGGCTGAAATTGAACTTGTCTGTAAATGTTTATTCACTGTTTGTATCACCACAGAAACTCGTTGGTAACTCGAGCTGTTTAGTTTTGTAGCACTTTTGTTAATGTAGAGTTTGGAGACATTTCTACCTTAAGGTACCAGAAACAGCAAACATAAGCCAATATTACCCACCTATGGAGCAGGAGTAGAACAATCCTCTATTTGCATTGTCTAAAACAACGATACCTGTGCAGAGAGAGAGAGAGAGAGAGAGAGAAACTAGCATATCAGGCTGAGCTAGTTTGTTTTTTTAATTCATTTACAGACAATGGGGCTTCGTAAACACATTAGACTGATTTTAAACACAGAGCTGAAACTAGCTAATGGTGAGGAAACACTTATATTTTATATAAAGTGTTTTTTAATAACAATCGTGAGCTACGACATTAAGTGTACAGATATCTGTATGCTTAGCATAGCATTTAGCATTTAAATTGGTAAATCATGTCTAACAGATAGTGTAAAACTTACAATATTTTATTGAGAATAACAAAATAATATATTGTTAAGATAATTGGCCATATATCGTTATTGGGGTCATTAGAGACCCCAATAAATTATTAAATTATAATTATTATAGTTAATATTATAGAAAATATAATATTATAGAATATAGAATATTCCTTTGACCACAGACATAGTCAGCTAAGATTTTAGGAGACTTTAATAGTTTAATGGGTGACTATAGTTTCTTTAGTTTAGCGAAGCTAATGCAGCTAACAAATAATGTACATTAATAACTACCAGTTACAGTAATATTAACTGCATGCCTCGGTCAGAACACATTTGACTTAAATGAAAGTTGTCTAGTAAGCTCACCATTTACATGCCATGGTACATCTTATAGGGAGACTTCTAAACACCACAAAGCTTGTGAGAAATTCAGAGGCTTAGTCCCATATCACTCCATACTACCTGTTTATTGCACTACGCTAGTCATGAAATTACTGAATCTAGATCTTAATAATGCGTAATATTTTTCTAATACAACATCATTTACATTTATTCACATGAAGGAATCTTAAAATCTAGTGCTATCTGTATGTATACGTTGTAGTTTTAACAAAATCTCCACTAAAAAATGCAGTTTTCTTGTGGAAATGTGATTTTAAGACTTAATCTTTGATTGTCTATTATCCTTTTGTCATTTATTATATGTTTGTAGTTCTACTAACCACTCACCAACCCTTCTTATTCCTGCGTCCCTCCAGGTTGAGCAACACAAAGAAGCAGGCCGTCCACACGGTTATGGGCATCTGGATGGTGTCCTTCATTCTGTCCACTCTGCCGGCCGTGGGCTGGCACGACACCAGCGAGCGCTTCTACGCCCACGACTGCCGCTTCATTGTGACGGAGATTGGCCTGGGCTTTGGCGTCTGTTTCTTGCTGCTGATCAGCGGCAGCGTGGCCATGGGGGTTATCTGCATCGGCATCGCCCTCTTCCAGACCTTCTCCATCCAGACCGGACACAATGTGGACAAGAACAAGTTTAATGTGCCTACCATAGTTGTGGAAGATGCACAGGGCAAGCGTCGCTCATCCATTGATGGCTCCGAGCCAATCAAGACCTCCCTGCAGATCACCTACCTGATCAGCGGCATCGTTTTCATCTACGATTTCCTCACCGGATTCCCCATTCTGGTGAGTCTCAGGCATGGTTTCAGGGCTCAGGTTGTGAGGCAATTCCCCAAAAACCTTACATCATGCCCCACTAAACCCACAACTCTTTACACACTCTGTACTGGTGATATATAAGGCTCCTCACCGCCTTAACTCAGAAACCAATTTCGTGATATAAGCACTTCATTTCTGCATACAAAATCAGGAACGAGGCGGGTAGGGGTGCACAGTAGTGTGCTAAACAATCAGCTTATTTCCAAAAAGTGGGTGTTCTAGCTTACCCCATTTTACAAGCCTCTCTGGTTTTCTCCTTTAAGCCAGTGATAAATGGACTTGGCCAGCTGGCTGATACTTATTTTCCTGCTTATGTTATTAAATAATATCCAAAATTACAGTCATAAATAAACAGAAGGTCCCTATTTTGTGTTTTATATTATATTAGTTACACACATATAAACCCTGTATAGCTCTTTGGTATTTATGAATGCTTTATGGTTGTCTGCCCATGCATTCGTCTATACACAAAAACAAATTATGTATGTGCTGTAAATATTTTATGGTGTTTCGGTGCATAGACCTGAAGCAAAACTCTCAGCAATGATATGCGTAAAACTCTGTGGCGCCTCACTGTGCCACTGTAAAAAAACAACAACAACAAACCCACAAAAGAAAACATTTCTCCAAAATAAGGCTAAAAGAAATAAATCTTAATTTTGAATGTAAGTTAATGTAAAGGTTAAAGATTAATGTAAATATGTAAAAAAGAATTGGGCTCATTTCTTCAGTGTGTCTTTCTTCATTTTTCCATCGTGACACACACTCAGAGCAGCGGGCAGCCATCCCCAGCGCCCGGGGTGCAGTTCTGAGTTCTAGGCCTTGCTCAAGGGCACCTCAGCCATGGATTGAGGGAGAAGGACAGTGCTGTTCCTTCACCCCAACTGCCCCCAATTTTCCAGCAGGTAGTGGGGATAGAACCAACTATACCAGAGTCCTAAGCCGTCTTCTCTAGCCATCCACAGTTCCTACAATGGTTAGGTTGACTGTGTGTGTGATGTATAATATTCCACTGCGTACTGGTCTGGACCCTCACTCTCTATAAGTGGGTAGGTTGACCCTGCTCCTCTCATTAGCAGTACAATGCTAGCCAGCATTTGTAATCTGCACAGCTACCGTTCTCCTCCAGTATAGCTGCCCTCACTCTCAAGTTTGATGGCATTGTACATGACCGGGTTGGTATAAGTCAACAGGTGAATGTGAATTGACATTTCCTTATTGGGCCATTAAACACCATTATACTGCAACCCTACCCACCATACTGGGGATGAGATATTGTCCCTGACCCCTGACTTTTATAGGCTACAGAAAGGCTTTGCTGCGTTATTTTGGGGTTATTACACTGGTATCTTAAGGACAGTCTGTTCAGATGTGTGGCATCTCTGCTGTATGGAGAAGATTGATGTGCTGTGATAAATAGGGATGAGTTTGTCCCTGACTCTGACCATTTAGAGACACTGCCAAAGCTTCCATCTGCTGTGGAAGTAGCCAGGGCTTGTGCACTTAAACTTTAAACTTTAATGACCGACTTTCCACTTCCCACTTCCACACTTGTCAGCAGTAGAGGAGTCACACTTAGATCAGTGGGGCACTTTTTCCCAAGAGGGAGAAAAGAGGAGAAAGAGGCAGGAGAAATAGACAGAGAGAGAGAGAGGGAGAGAGAGAGACAGAGAGAGAGAGACAGAGAGAGTGAGAGAGAGAGGGAAAGAGAGAGAGAGAGAGAGAGGGAGAGAGAGACAGAGAGAGAGAGACAGAAAGAGAGAGGGATAGAGAGAGACAGGGGGAGAGAGAGACAGAGAGAGAGAGAGACAGAAAGAGAGAGAGGGAGAGAGAGAGACAGAGAGGGAGAGAGAGACAGAGAGAGAGAGAGAACATTCATATGTAAGTGGCAAAAATACCGGACATTAAGTTAAATGTTGGCAACGTTAAAAAAAGTGGTTTGCTCTTAATTAGAAAAGTGTTGTTCCCAGCGGAGGATGAAAATGCTTATGTGGACTTTATTATTATTAAATGAAAGTTTGCATTTAACCTCATGTAGAGCTCTAAGTGGGTCAGGCTACGAGACAGAGAGAGAGACAGAGAGAGAGAGAGAGAGAGAGAGAGAGACAGAGAGAGAGAGAGAGAGAGAGAGAGAGAGAGAGAGAGACAGAGAGACAGAGAGAGATCCCATATGTTGGAAAAATCACATTTTTAAAACAAAACAAACTTGTGTAATATATAAACACTAGTTTAAAAAAATAAAGTTCACTTCCAAGTCCAAAAGACCCATAAATCCATATTACATAAGTCTTTATTGGGCTTGCTGCCCTTCTTCAATTCTAGGAACAGAGCATGACCTTAGGCTCATGTGCAGCTGCTTTGACTATTTCAGATTTTTCAATTAGGCCCTTGCATACCATTCTACAGCAGTATTTACCCAATATACTGTCCATTTTTAATAGTCTGCCACATATACGCTGATCCATGAGCCCCAAATCTGGAACTGATTGTACGCTTGTTCCAGCGGAACCAACTTCCAAAGGCCCACACAGATGTAATGTATGTGTATGTAATGAACCTCCACAGTGTGTCCACAGAGCTGTTGAATGCTGGACTAATGACTTCAAGCTGGAGCAGATTTACTGCATGCACTGACTCACTGGATGCTGCCTCAGAAAAATGAAGGCTCTTAAATGGTTTCTGGCTTGAATCTATCGTTCTAGGAAAAATATTTTTGGTAGTACTCATCTGCCTCAAGCAATGTGTCTGTAGGACTGCACTATGACAAGGAGAATTAAACTATATTCTGTGGGCTGTACAGTTTGATGCAAAACACTTATCAGAACTCAGGCAGGAAAAGGTATTGCCAATTAACTGCATTAATGTTAATGTAGAAACATTTGTTGAACATCTCTTTATTCATCAGTCTGTGAATTTGAGATTTACCACATATTTACACATTTACCAGCACCTCTGAAATATATAAATATATATAAATATGTCATGCTGAACAAATTCAGAAATATAATATGCAGGTGTGTTCTCTCCAGAGTTCATACATCCCGCTCCAGTTGTGTCAGAGCTTGTCTGATTATCCAATTCTCCTACTAACATTCATTCAATATTTAACATGCTCCTGTTTGTCTTTCATTTCTCTACCTCTGTAACAACACAGACGTGTCCTTCTGTTCTGCTCTTGCTTTAAAGGAGCTATCAGTCATTTTCTGCAGTGATTCTTTTTCTTCTTATGAAATAGTCATTATACTGACACCTCGTGGCTCGTATGTGTCAGATCTGAAACGTGGTCGCCCCATTTGAGGGACCTGCTCTATGATGCATAAATGTCTTTATTCAGGATAAACAAATATTTTTATTCTAGGGGAAATATGTAAATACCACACTTTTAAATAGTATTTGCTACATTTTAGTAGAAGAAAATTACACTGTCATTAACTCAATATCACATTATTTCATAATTCTTTATATATGTACCATGAAATCACACTTCAGGCTTGAAATGTGTCAGAAGTTTCAACAGAGAGGTTATATCTGGAGTACGTAGACTTGTGTCAGGGCATCCACAAGGCCCTACTTCTCTTTCCTTTAATGAAATAATGAGCTATTTAAATGCATTGACAACTATATTACATCACACTTCATTTATGATGGCTTTTATGGAGAGTGCGTTGAACGCTAGCTTGCAGCCCACCTGAGTGCCCTTTTGAGTATACTTCATGGCAATATACTATACATAGTTAGGAGTATGTATTATGAAATGTTGTGGTAACTAATGGGGTGAAATGGATGCTAGAAGGCAATCTTGTATAACTGGCTGAACTAGGCCTTGCTAGAATTTGAATGGCTGTGCTAATATTAGCATAGCATTAGCATAGATTTAAGCAGAGAAGCTGAAATGAAGCTCAGGCCAGGCCACTAGGGTTCTTCCCAGTGCTGTATTTTACCTACCAAAATTATGCTAATAAATAACAAGGGAATCGTCACAGACTGGATAGGAATAATAAAAGCCCTAATGAAAGTGAAAAACAAAACAGCTTGGCCAGCTCAGCTTAAACAGTTGACTAGCATATAGTTTAACTGCTCTGGCAGCATAACCAAACAAGCTAGTTGATGAGCATGAGTAGCATAACCAGCACAATCAGATAAATCATCCTGTACATTTCCTAATCTACCAAGCTGGGGGGTGGACATATCTGATGGTCTACCAGACTTACCGATATTTTGACTAGCACAGTATATTTTTGACTTGACCAGCTAGTTGTCCAGTACGCCAACCAGACCATCAAAGTTCTGATTACTCTGAAACCTGCTACCAGCAAAGGATGGTTTTAGCTGGGTTTTTCAGCAGGGAGACTAAGGATTTAGGAACCAGATTTTCTCATGACCTTTTCTGCATTTTGGCTGCTCCAGGTCCAGATCAACAATCTAATATCCTTGGATTTTCTGGCTCAAATATGATCATGTAGAACAGCATGGGCAGCACGATGTACATCTGTTTATATAAATAACTAAAGTTATGGCTTTAGGACATTTTTCTGCAGTCTGGTGTCTCTGTTGTCATTGGCAAGCACTAATTGGCTAAATATTGGTATTGTTTTGGGGTTTCTGGCTCTTGAGTTTTCTTTCATTCAGTACAGCTATATGGCTTTCTAATACTGAATCTGAAATAGTGTGATGGTGAGAGCCCAAGGCTAACTCTGTGCTAAATAAAGGTATACAATTATATTGAGTGTTTTTTGCTTAACCCTAACAAAGACATGTTCCTTTATTATACATAAAGTTTTTGATTGTTTCACCTAAACATGCTATTCTATATAGGATGAAGATAGCTAGAGTGCTAATCTGTAACTCAGTGTTACATGCTAACACAAACATCAGATTAGCAAACAATGGCTTGGTTAGACATCATGATAACTGCCAAATAAGACAGCATTTAGACTATTAATAGTTTACTGTATAAATTAAGTTGAACTCAGATAGCTGAAAATTGTACATTGTATCTTATTGTTACAACTTGATCTATGAATGATACCAAATCCTTGAAATGGACAAGAATGTTACACAATACAACAACATGCTAAGTGCTACATTCCTCAGAATGGAGCTAAAATCACTATGTAAAACTGTTTTGCTGGACCGCCAGCCGGTCGGCCTAGAAGAGGCATATGCGCTTATTATCTGACTGACTGATACCTAATGTTGAAACGTGCATGCACAAGTAGGAACTTTTAATTCAGCTGTATTTCACAGAGAGATCTTAGGGTGGTGCCATTTCACCGTCTGTTGTTAGTTCAGCCACATTTCACATTACAGTTTGTGAACTAAATTTGGACCCGTTCTGTGGTGATCAGAGGTTCTATTTTCCCTGAATAAGTACTCTTTTTGGGACCTATAAAATAAATTTCAATTTTACTGAGAACAATGCTAAACACTTAAATTAAACAAAATGTTCATTTTTTCACTAAAGTCATATGCTACTTGTGATGGTCCACACAAAAATAATGCTGATGTGATCTGGTCACTTCTTTTTCAGGTGGTGAGCTTTGCGAGCCTGAAATATGACCGCTCCTACAGCTGGATGGTGCTGTGTGTGCTCTGGTGCTCCATAGCTCAGTCCATCCTGCTGCCCATGTTCCTCTGGGCCTGTGACCGGTATAGAGCGGATGTTAAGATGGTGTGGGAGAAGTGTGTGGCCATAATGTCTAATGACGACGTGGATGAAGGTAAGAAGAATAAGGACAAAGGCACAGAAAAGGATGGATTAGGGGAAGTTTCCTCTTTCATGTTTGGAATCTTTTTATGTCGAATTGGGTCATTCATCAGAAGGCATTCACTGTAAATCCAAAAAATGAATTTGTGCTGAAACTAGAGGAAGGGTTCATTTAAGAAGTGCTAGACCTGTCTTTGGGACAGCCAATGATTAGACTCATTGGATTTATTATGTGACCTAGTTTTTCTTCAGAGAGGATATTAGGACCAAAAAAAATCCTCCTTGAAATAATGACAACTGCACTTTCCCTGTCTTATTGGAACAGTGTGTAGAGGTATTAAACAGGCAGTGACTTTTCCTGAGGTACTTTCAAAGACAAACTTTTGTAGAATATAACAATTTACAGAATGAAATGTATGGTATCAATTGAACTAAATGGTTGCAAATTGATAGCAATTTTCATCTGTCAAACTAATGTCTATAAATGTAAATATACATTTTACTATAGTATTTGGTGTGTGATTTCTTTCCAGATTCAGTCAGCTGTAATATTTAAGTTTTTAAACATAATATTAGACTAAAGTATGCTAAAGTGAAACTTATAGTAAATCTTAAACAGTTGTTATTTCTAATTATATTTCAAATAAAATCAGGTCACATAATAATGACACGAAAAACCTTTCTTTCTTAGTAATGTTTAGTAACGTGGAGAGATTTATGGTTTTGCTTGATGCCCACCTTCTGGCACAGGATTAGTAGCTGTGAATTAAATGTGCAACACGTTAGCTTTATTATTATTATTATTATTATTGTGCTCTTATTATTACCAGTGCTTCTGCTTCTTTTCAGAGGGCTTGCCTTGTATAACACAGCTCAGTTGTATGTATAAGGGTTGTTTCTTGTTCTTATCTGCCACTGATCTGCATGATAAGCTGCCTGTGCTAATAGCTAATGTCATCATTCATCCTGCAACCAGTCCACATTTGTTTAAGATCAGCATTTTGCACTGCCCTAGAACTTCATTTTTTTCTAAAAGGGTCACTATTACCATAACTGCTGCTAACATGTCACTCCTGAAGTAATCATTATGTAAAACGACTACTTAAAGTAATATATTTATAGCTTATTTGTGTTTTCCCTCATTTTGTACATATTTTCTGTAAAGTATAATTCAAAAGGAGAATTGCTTTGTAGTCCCTGAATAAACCAGTTTATGCTCCATGTAGCGGGTTTCCCACATGAGGGCAGCCATGTTTACAGTAGGATTAGGACAGAATCTCTGATGCATAAAATTCATTAGGGGTCAGTATAATTCAGCGAGATACTCTACAGAGGCCATTTGCATTTTAGCAGCACACTGGAGTACTTCCTGTTTGGTAAACGCCAACAGTCATGATGTTAGTAAGAGAATCCCCCAAATGCAAATGGTTTTGCTCTTCCAAAACACATAATCTTCCTTTTTTATTTCTTTTTTTTTTGTCCTGAACATCTAAGAAAATTTCAATGCGGACCCAAAACCAAGAAAACTGAATTGTCTTTCTCTACCTATTCGTCTGTCTGTCTGTCTGTCTGTGTATCTGAGCACGTTTATTTTTAATCCTGATATATATGCTTTCTGCATTTGCAGAAAACAGCCAGGATGGAGGCATTCATCCGGACTTAATATATGACAGACCATATGACTATAGCTCCGCTGCTGATATCATGACGGTAGACCGTATTGCCAAGTACGAATTCTCGACCTTAGAAAGGGGGGTCCCCCAGGGTTATCCACTGAGGGAGCCTCAGGAAGATAAAATGCACTATTTGCAGGTATATTTCCATTGATTTTTCAAAAATGTTCCTCATGAACTGATCTTTTTTCTGCTACCTAAAGAAGAAAAAAAAACTGTGCATGCTGCAATGGCCCTCAACATACTTTTATTTCTATCACTGTCTTTCCTTTTCCTGGACCCATTTGACATTTCTGGTGTTTTACTTCTCAGAAATCGCACAGAAATAAACCTGGTGCTTAGTGGAAAACTAAGATTAGCTTTCCTTGGATGATATGGAATATATATTTGAAAATACATAATAGAAATCACCTGTGTCTCCTTTAAACCAGCAGATGACCAGCAGTCAAGCTTTAGCTTATTTTTATAGTCTGCATGTGTAGAACAGTTACACAGAGGGCTTGTGGAAAATGGTTCATCTGATTTATTTCGGCACCCTCTTGTTTACCTAATTTTCAGTCGAATGGACGGCTTATTTTTTAACCCATAAGAGCCCAGACTCAGTTATAAAGCCGAATTATGACAACAACAACAGCCATTTTTAAACTTGTATTTCAACATTTAATTCTTGAAATGGGATCAGAGCGGGTCGTATGTAACACAGGTTATTACAGCTTTTGAATTTTTAAAAAGGTTGGAACACACCTTTAGGGAAACAAAATGTCCTCCTCAAGCACACTGTCATTCTGTAAATGAGGTCACACGTACATTAATTCACAAACTGTCATGTGACTGCAGCCAGGATGTTCAGTAAATGTCACTTACGGTCATCCTGATTTAAAGTGAAGACTGAAACTGTAGGGAACCTACAAAGTCCTTATAAAGGGTTTGTGACACATATGTCACCGTGGGCTCTTATGGGCTACAGGCTTGTTTTGACCGGAAATGTATTAAAGTACTGTTTTTGAACCACTAGCCTGTCTAAGTGCACCAGCTTGGTTCAGCTGTAGCACAAGCACTTTAACTGAGAATTTTTTAAATCTTATTTTAATGAATTAAAGTTAATTTTCATTTGAGAGGTCACCAGTAGTGAGAAGCTTTTGTGGAACACTTCAGAACACTGGGGATTCTCAAGTTACATGTCAACTCACTGTCTAAATGGTAATTATCGCTGCAAAAGTGAGTCAAATGCCTTTGGCTTTTTCAGCTTTATGTAATTGTTCATAATCTCAATGATGTGACTCCAATACAAAACTCTCCAGCAGCTGAATAAATCCAGTTCTACTGTGACTTACAAAGACAGTGTTTTTACAAGGGACTAAAGCCATTATTTTAGTTACGAAATGTTACCTTTCTGCTTTGGTGACAACTTCGTTTCGTATCTAAACCCAAAACCAGTTTTAGAGCTGTGAAAATGCTCCTCTTCAACACAATAATGCTTTTAACTCTTCTAACGTATATTCTCTACATGCAGTCCTCAATTCCACATGATTGGTTTCTCTTCCTGGTTCATATTCCATTCGTATGATACACTTCACCAGCAACAAAGTGAAACTAGACCCGATCCCTAAAGTCTGCACAGAGATCTCGTGTGATGAGGGCTGAATGTGGAGAATATGTGCCTAACATGCCACAAGTTCTGTGCCAGTCACCCCTCCAAAGCTTCCACCATTACGTCATCCTTCATTTTATTACAAATAAGTATACAGAGCAAAACTACTGTACAATCTGATGGTAGTAAACACGGACCACTGTGGTACAGTGGCCTTAAGCTGCAATTTAATAACAATTTTGCAATAAAATGACGATGCACCTAAGTGATAGTTTGATAAAAGATCTAATGTAGAGTTTTCCTCCATACTCCATATATTGTTGGTCTGCTGAGGCTTGTTTAACCCAGTTTTATTCCCAGTGTTTTAATCAATAACACTCTTTAGCCAGGACCCAGTAACACGATCCTTCCAGACTGGGAGAGTGAAGGCTAGTACATGCTTCCCCCCAGGCCTTTGAACGAGCCACTTCTTCTTTTCTAACTGCTTCTAACACAATGGCACTGCACAACTCAACACGCTTGGAGGAGAACACTGGCCACAATGTTGTTACTTTAGCTAACAAAGGCCCACCTTATCTATCATTATGTTGAGAGCTGAGGAGAGTTTTCGTCCTATTAAAGTGGATAAAAATATGGACAATATTGGAATTTTATGTCTAGCATAAGTGATGGGAATCCTACAACAGCAGAAACCACAATAAACAAGTCTTGTGCTTGTTAGCTACAATAGCTTCGTAGCTCCAGCCCAAAACTAGAGGTAAACATTTGATACCAAACATGTCTTGGCTGTTTGAATATATAATGGCAAAGAGAAAAACTTTGTAAATTAGATTTTTCACCAAACTATCACTAACAGAAATGTAAACTCATACTGCTTCAGTTTGACAATGAGCCAGCAGAATAGTATCCTTTATAGCATTCGCTATCAATGGTTAAAGACAGGTTCACACACTGAGAGTGAGGTTTTATGGGTTGCTTATAAGTGCATCTGTTTGCTCTGTCCTCCTTCCTCCCTTCCTGTATTTTTTAGTTTTTAATAGCTGCATATCACACTGAAGCGTAAAAAAATAGAACTGCAGTTGATATGCGACTATTCTCAATGTATGGGAACATTTTAAAATTTCAAGATTTCAAAAGGAACCACCTTTGCATTTATTTAATTTCTAGGCAAAATGGCAATAATAAAAGTTATTTATCGGGAAAAAAAAACTATTACTGAAAAGCCTTACTTTTCTTTTCTTTTTTAAATTAAATGTTAACATGTTGATTGCATCTAATGCTTCTTAAAATCTTAATAATACTAAACACATTCATTTATCTGGGCTCTGGGGAGGGGGCAGTCCATTGTTCTGGGAACACCAGCCTTTGTTTTGATTTATCTTTTATGTTTCTTGGTTTGTTTTGATTAGTTTTTCCTCAGAAACATGCCCTGAAATTGAAAAATGTGTATTTAAAATCCCTCTATCTGGATATTAAGTAAATGAGGGGTGGTCTCTGAATTTTGAACAGTATTCTAAATTCTATGGCAATGATTTAACCAGTCTGATTGGCTGTTAATGATCTAAATATGGACAGTCTTTCTTAAAATCTGGCTTTCTCAGTAAATATCTCTTTCAATTTGATTAATATAAGAGCACACACATTGACCAGCCCCAGCACTGTATAGAGGATATAATATTTTTCTGGCTCGACGGCCTTGACCTGCCCACTATTCAATCTGAGCTCTAGCGCCATGACCAAAGCAGTGTCGTTGTGCTCCATTGCTCATATAGTAATGCTTTGCTTCCCTCTGCTGGCCAAAAGTCTGCACATACTCGCTTCCAGCCAGTCACCCTTAAAACCAGTCCACATTTCAGCACGAAAACAATGCCAGCGTAGAGCTTTAGCTGCTGCTCCATTCTTTCATTAACTAAAGCCGCTTGGTGCTAGGCTTGTGCTGTATGTTTCTGAGAGCGCAATAAATATCAACACTAAACAATGTCTCTCTTATGTAGTTCTCAGAACAATGTGGAATGTGAGTATTAATCCGTAAACTCGGTGATCGATCGATTATGTCTGTGTGCACTTTCTAGGGGGTTCCTGTTGCTATTGCTTAGCTTTACATATTACATTTGATCGTTAACAAGACATCACACCAGTAGAGTACCTTTGTAGTTTGTTACGGTGCATAATGCCGAATGATATTTCGTAATCACAGTTTATGAGAACGCAACATTAAGAATGTAGGAGTTATATAACTTAGAGCATCCGTGTGAATATTATCCCAATAACACAGTGAACTGAATGTGTTAGCAAGCAGTCATTCATATATTGTGACGTCACAATTAAAATTATCATTATTATTTTTGTTTGTTTGTTTGTTTTTTTAAGGTCTTTTAATTAAAGACAGCTGTTCTATATATAAACCCACGAACACTCAAAGAACTGGTTCCATACTTAATTTTTTTTTCTTGCATCATGAATGGGAGCTTCAGAAACTTTTTTGAAAAGGTTATTCCAGAAACGCAGCTAGAGATTTATAAACAGGGGACTAAACTTGCAAGAAGACTGCTGGGGATCAAGGGACAAACTGATATTAACTATTAATATTACTATTTACTATTAGTATTACTCTGTAACATTCAACTTACGTATTGATTTCTCAGGAGATGAAACACCTGTTAATCACCTACTTTTGGGAGGTCACCTTGTTTTGCATGTTCCACTGCATCAGAAAAGGCAGAGGTGTCTGCTCTTTCTTTCTCAAGGAGGCAGCTGCTTCTGGAACTAACATTGGACATTTTAACAGTTAGTTGCCGGGCTGTGGCCAACTGTCAGGTTATGACAGCAGAAACACTGCAAATATAGTATGTGAGTGAGCTAGCTTTCATTAATACAGCATATGTATCACCTGTTTTCTGAGAGAAATGGGTCAGAATTTGTCTGCCATCTGTTTATTCCCCCTCCTCTTTCTCTTTCTCTCTTTTCTCTTCTCTCTCTCTCTCTCTCTCTCTCTCTCTCTCTCTCTCTCTCTCTCTCTCTCTCTCTCTCTCTCAGAGCTCTGTACATGTTTGAAAGCCTGATTTTGCATGCAGGAGGGTCAGACCACTTTTGGTTTTAAGGCAGGAGGTGGGGTGAGGGAGAAATTAAGGAGGAACCGCACCCAGATTTACAGAACTTATTACAAAAAACACCGCCTGGTCTCATTTATTGTTATAATAATAGAGAGCATAAAAATGAGAAACCAAAATGACTTAATTTCTGAGGCATTTGGAAGCCCCAGGTAGGCAGATTCACTAGGTACTGGCGGTGTCCAATACCCCTAGTGGGGCAATAGGCTGGTTGTTACGCCAGGAACATTCAATCAGTCTCAAACTAATTATCATTATCATTGTCATTTAAAATATGAAACAAATCGTATCGGTTAAATAGGGAATGTCTTAAAGTGTAATGGCGTGATGTCAAGTTTAGAATAGTAAAAGAACCTTTGTTGTTGCTGTTTAGAAGCCTTTACAAAAACATTTGACGTAGAACCGTTTACGATGAATTTCCCATTGATCTGAAGAACACTTTCATGATGCAAAGAATTCTTTAAGTATGCATTTGGTTCTTTGAGTGTTTATGGATTTATATAGAACCATCATCTTACTGTAGAACACTTAAAGAACCGTCATTTTGAAGAATGTATCAAACTAACACAGGTTAAATCTCAGTTGTAGAGACAAAGGGAATACTGTATTGGTGGAATGTCTGAAATCACATTATCAAGATTTAAAAGTGTAATGGATTTGAATTTTTATTGCATGCCCCACTTGTTTGCAGCCTACTTTGATAATACACACCATACCAGATGTTAATTTATATGACTACGCTGCGTGTGTGTGTGTGTTTGTTGCGGCAGGTGCCCCCTACAAGAAGATACTCCCACGACGAAACCGACATGTGGACCACCGGGCCGATGCCCTCGTACCTGCACCGCTGGGGCTCCAGCGAGGACGTGGCGGGGGGGCAGTACAGCTTGCCGCGCCACGAGAGGCGTCGGAACAGCCTGGTATCCTACCACGAGGAGAGCCGGCCCCAAAGGACCCGGCGGAGGTCCGAGGACACGCACTCGCTCAGGCAACTGCCCCGGGCCGAGCGTCATGACGACGACTTTCGCTGCTTCAGCCGCGACGAGGTGGTCAACTTCATCGACGAGACGCCGCTGGCCAGCCCCATGAGGAGCCCCCGGAGAGCCTCGGCCGTCTCGCTGGCGCCGGACGCTTCCTACGCCGTCCTGCTGCCCCACTTCCCCCTCACGCACTTCGAGAGGGAACCCCACGCCCTGCGCCGAGCCTCCGAACACTGCAGGGGCTCGCGAGGAGAACTGCCACTGGAGTCGCCCAGGAGGGAGGGCTCCGGCCAGTACTTCAGCGACAATAAGGGGTACCGCCGGGACTCTAAACGCTCGCACGAAGCCGTTCTCCCCGGCCACGGGACGCGGACAGGGACCCAGTCCCCGCTCAGGGGTCAAACGGGACAGGGGCCCTCATGGCCAGCAGGACACCAGCAGCACGTGACTAAAGCTGAGAGCAAAGGAAGCACAAACAGTTTTATAAACTCGCAATCCACCTCCTCAGGCTACGTAGCCTTCCAGGATTCCATAGGTCCCAGCCCCTAAGGAGACGGAGGCGGTTTTGTTATTGTACAGTCATGTGCAAAAATCTGGGGACCTCTGGCCAAATCAAATGCTTTGTTGACGATGTGAAAATACTTCAACTGACTTTCTACAGGGAACATTTTGATGTCGCTGTCCAATGAAAAACATGTATCTCCAGAAATAGTAACTTTACAGGAGGAGGAAGAAACTTTAATATTCAATAAAACTCAATGTAAAACAAGATTTTTTCCAAGTCATTTTGTAGCATTTCTATTGGTTCATACATTTTCACAGAAATGTGCCGTGTTCAAATGATGTAGTAGATTAAAAATGGACAAAAACTGAGATATATGGTTTTCATTGAAAAGCGACAACATGCCTTTATTCTGAATAATTTCTACTTCTTCAATATTTTGAGCCCCAAATTTTTTTATAGAAAAGTATGTCCACTCTGCAGCCATCGTTTTACACCCCTGGGAAGTTATCTCCACTCTTTCAAGGCCTGGCTCTAACCGCTCTGCATGGAGAGAGATTTATAACCCCAAAATACCAAGCCAAATTAACATTCCAAACTTATTTAAATCAGTGAGCAAATCTGATCAAATAAACAGGAAAAAATAGTGTGTAACCAGAAGGTCCTGGGGTTGAGGCTTCAAGCCCCGCCTCTGTCAATCATTGTTTGTGAAGAGTTGGGTGTGTTCTCCCTGTATCTGTGTGGGTTTCCTCCGGGTGCTTCAGTTTTCACCCACAGTTTAAAGCACATGTTGGTTTGAAATTGTCCACAGGTGTGAGTGGGTGAGTGACTGGGTGACTGTGTGATGTGATGTGATGTGTGTGTGTGTGTAGTGCCCTGCCTTGCACCCAGTGATTCTGTGTGGGCTCCGGACCCACCCTGACCCTGAACATCATGACGTGGATTCAGAATGTGAATGGATGGATTTAAAAAGTTTTCCGGTAACTGTATCTCCATGGTGACAAGGGGCTTTTCTTGCTTTAATGTTTACCAGGGAGCTGATTGGCTCTTCTATATTTACAATTTAATTAGCTTTAATTGTTCAACCAGTAACCTATTTCTTCTAATATATCTCTGAATTAACATTTTCTGGAACCTAAAATATTAAATATTGTTCATTTTTCAAATTAATTAATGTGTTAATGCAAGTTAATAACCGACAAATCATGTGATTTTACAAGGAGATGCCCAAACTTTGGCATGCGACTGTAAACATAATGAATATCTTCATATGGATATGAATATATCGGTCTACCTGTACAAGCAGGATGTTTTTGTAATCTGGGCCCCTTCATCACTGAGCCTGGGGGAGGAGGGGTTTGATGGATGGAGGTGGAGAAAGACGTTCTTTTATAGCTGTTTTATTACAAACACCAGTGTAACATTTGTGCGCTGTGAGCTTGTTCGGGAGTTTTCTCGCTCGGTTCCGTCATTGCGCGTCATTAAAAAGCCTCAGGCTGAGAGCAGAAAGGGCCTCTTCTGTTTACAAACATACACTAGCAACTCACAATTTTAACGAATATTCCACTCTCTCCAGTGCTTCTGTTGTTTCCGATTATGTGGCGTGTTGTTTTTATTTTTTATTTTTATTTAAATTATTGCATAAATGTACAGTAGTCATATTTTTTTATTTGCATCCTTAAAGCAGAGGCTCTGTATGGATTTAAATCCTTAGTTAACTACACAGCTCCAGGGATCTGGGGTTAGGGGTTCAAGTCCCGCTCCGGGTGACTGCCTGTGAGGAGTTTGGTGTGTTCTCCCTGTGTCCGCATGGGTTTCCTCCCATGCTCCAAAAACACACGTTGGTAGGTGGATTGGCGACTCAAAAGTGTCCATTGGTGTGAATGTGTGAGCATGTGTCTGGCGCCCCCTCCAGGGTGTGTTCCTGCCTTGCACTCAGTGATTCCGGGTAGACTCCGGACCCACCACGACCCTGAACTGGATAAGCGCTTACAGATAACGAATGAATGAATGAATGAATATGCATCTTTATTGGGTGTTGTGGGGTTAAGCCCCACACCACTCCCAGTTTGTACCAAGTCACCACATAAACTGGGTAAATCAGGGGTATCTGTTGTTAGTTTGCTTCCCTTTGTTGCTGGAAAATATTCTACTCTTCTGGGAAGGGTTTACACTAGATGTTGGAGGTCGTTGCCATGAGGACTTGATGACAGTGAGCCACGATATTTAAGTAAGGTCAGGTGCTGATGGTTGAGGATTGGTTGTAGTTCACAAACTAACTTTCTAGGGAGAGGATAACAAGACGTGACTATCTGTGAAAGCAATGAGTGCCCCTTTGAGCTGATTTCACTAACTAGACAGGTGCCTGCAAAAATGTGAACATATAGTGTACTCTAGCACAAAGTATAACTATACTAGCAGAGGTGAAATATCAGCATGCTAACTAATATTCTACATAATTGCCGAATAATTCAGAAGCGAATTGTCTTCATTGTGGGAGAATGTCTCAAGTCGGTGGTGGTGACTAAAATGTTCCGAAGTTTTAAAAAATGTGATTTAAGTCAAAACCTTTTCTCTAACTCCTATAAAGTGGGCTCCTAGTTCAATCCCTGGTGCCTCACACATCAGAGGCCATATCTCCTAGAGATCATGGTTGGCCTCACTCTCTCTGGATGGCTAGGGTTGGCCCTCACTCTCCAGTCATCACAAGCACTGGCGTCAGCTCCCTCCTCCAAGCGTGTTGAGATGTCCAGTGATGTTGGGAAAGCTACAGTACCCTGTAAGTGCAGACAGACCAGAGAAGTCCAAAGATGTTCATTACTGGACATAAATGTCTCTGACTTTAATAATCCATAAAAAGACAGTCCATTGAAAGACAGTCGATGTTCCACTGTTCCGTACAAATCTAGTCGTCTTGCTGAACTTTGTCACGTGTATTTTCTGTGGCCATAAAAGTGGGATTTCCATGTTCTATAGAGACATCTGGTGTATGATAACCAACGATTAATCAAAAGGCATATTAAAAACGTCCAGTACTGGATGAAAATGATACATCTAAAGGACGTCCCCTACTCTCTTAAAAACAAATGTGCTACAAAGGGTTCTTTGAGCGATGCCATAGAAGAACCACTTTTGGTTCCATGAAGAACTTCTTTACCAATTCTTTATGGAAGCAAAGTGGGATTTTTTTTCTATGGCATCCTTCAAAGAAACTTTTGTAGCACTTTTGTTTTTAAGAGTGTAAGTCGTTCATTTCAAGATGCGCTCACTGGGGCTTCACTTCAGAAATGAAGGTACTGTACAGGTACATTATTGTCACTAAAGAGACAGTGGCAGTTTTTCTGACATTGTGGGGACCTAGCGCCCAGCCTGGTAGCGCTGTGTGTGACTGGGGGAGTCCAAACTATCAGATGGAATTGGCGACAGATCAGTTGAAGTGAAAATGGGTTAAAAATGACATTAAGGAGCATTACACGTACCTCTCTGCGATGTTGCTTTTAGAGGAATTAAACTCTTCACCACCGCTGTGATCACGCCTCCCTCAACGTGACATTACTGCTTCACCATGTAACTATGCAGACGTTTTGAAAGGCTTTTGGAATCCCCTTTTAATGAGTTGTTTATTTTACCTGGGCTTGTGTACAAGTAACAAAAGGTGTACAGCCGAAGACATAACATTTCAAGTTTGTGTCGTCTGAAGGTTATCATATCACAACAAAGTTATATTTCATATTCCCGTGACATCTGACAGTGTGATATTTAAAATTCCAATCAACCTGTGAGTTGGGAGTGTTTTCTCCCATTTTGTTGTACACAAATGGATTATTATTGTTGGAATCTGGTGTATTATATATAGGAGCCTTTCCCCAAAAGAGTGAATCATGAATAATATATATTTTTTTATCGTTACTTGTGTTGATAGAGTTTGTTGCTTGCTGCCAGCATGCGTTTTGGAACATTTCCTACAGCCAAACACTTGTGTTAAAATTCTGGTGCTTGATATTTTGGCAGCTTTGGAGGATTTGGTTGTTATTAGTTGTCCTTGAGATTTCATACACAGATCTGACACTGCCTTTTTGTATATTTCACACCAGACCCTTCGTTTGTTTTCTATCGAGACACGGGCATCTTCCTTGTTCTGCTCTGAGTGGCTTAAAGCGAACCCATGGATTTCATTTCTCTGTAATCTTCACTTGGCATTTTTCTTAAAGCATGGATTGGTTTGAATTGTGTCGTAATTGAGGGAATGACTTGGAAATGAATGTATTCTGATTGGATTGGGACATGACATGCGTTCATCAACACGAAATGGGTCTGTTCTCTGAGCCTTAGATCACCTTCCTCCTCACTTTTGTTTCTTAACTAACTCAAAGATGTAGCACTAATCCTTTTTAAAGCACTTTGATTCTCCCAATAATTCCACTGTTGTACTGGGGCTTTTCAGATTCCTCTGAATCTCCCACTTAAACCCTCCGTCCTCAAAACTGAAGGAGTGTCACCGTTTTATTGACGTCACAAAGTATCAGTTGTTTCCGCATGTTCACTTGCAAACAGGCTGTTTCTTGGTCGTTTCCTGTGATGTTACTTTTTCAAGTTGGATATAAAGTTTCTTTTGTATCATATCTCAGACTTAAAAGACACGTCTTTCTGGTAAATGAATTTAACAGTGTTTGATGTTTCGTTGCTCAAATGATGGTCATTCTTTTCTCTTCTGTTTTTTTTTTTGTAAAGTGAAGTACAAAGAGGACATGCCAGTTGTTGGAAAAAAATCAAATGAAAAACTGTTGGACCTGTATATCGCATTTGTATCCGTACAAGAATCGATCACTGGAATCTCGGTGATGTTTTTGAGATTCCGGGGCTGAATTATACGATGTAAAGATACATCTCTACTTTTCAGCGCTGATCACAACGTATAAACTATTTCAAATATAACTGCTGAAATGATTATTCAAAATAAATCAAACGTTTGAAAGTGTTGTACTTGACCATGTCTTTATTATGACCTCCCTTGTCTTGCTTGTACCTGCTGTTCTAAGTGATGTAGCTGTGTTTGCACATGTCCAGTTTGATTTAGAGTAGCATTTTTAGAACTTACAATGGGGTGAAAATGTGCACAGTCCAGTAGCTGATGGAATTGACCAAATTGGCACACAGCCCTCCCAGTTTATATAATGTTCAGTGGCACACACTGGAATGATTCTGAATCAGTTAGGGGAAGCTGAATTGACAGTACAAGTAGACATTATTTTAGCATGAAATTAGACTCATTTATTGTCTAAAGCATACAGTTTTGATGTAATTCCTCCGCTACAAATACAACAATGATAATGAGAGTATGACACAAGACGTTAAATGAAAATGTGTAACTATTCCCACCTTAAGATTGCAAAACTCAGAGCTTGTGATAATGAAGATATATTGTTGTAAGAACTCCCCCTACTGACGAAACTCACCACATGTTGGTAGGTGGATTGGCAATTCAAAAGCGCCAGACATTGACGTGGTGGTGGGGCGTGGTTGTGTTGGTACGAGTGGATCAGACACAGCAGGACTGCTGGAGTTTTTAAACACAGTGTCCACTGTGTGCTACACACACCACCTTGTCATGTAGATGTAATCTCAGAGACTGTAGCTCATCTGTTGAAGCACAGTTTGTCACATTTAGCTCACGTGGGCCCAACGGTGAAGTGAGTTATAGATTTAAACATTACACAGAGGTTCTTGAAACTTCAGAACGTTCTTCAGATTAATACAACACATTTTTGAAATGCAAAGTTGTGTAAGAAAGCATCCTTATTAAGTCGAAGCAAAATGTGTTCTTCTAGCACTTCTCTTCACATTAGCATCTGTTGTTGGTAAAGCTCAGGGTATGTGTATTTATGAGGCTCTAGACCCAAGGCTGAAGTGAGACTTATAGAGACTGTTAAGCAGTAAATACTCATCTGCTTTTCACAGCGCATGACTGAACACACTCTAATGCTAATCACAGGCTTTCCACAACGTCTTTTCTCTGATCTTCAGGTCTGCTGCAGCTCAATCAAGTTCAACAACAGATTCAACTCTTCATAGACATCTTTAAAAACATCCAAGGCTCAACTCTATGTGGTGCTTATTATTGTAGATCTGCGCTGAAAGAAGCCTCTCCCTCGGCACTTGACTAACTCAGGGATGTAAAACAACTAAAAAACGTTTGTTTTTCGTCCAACATTTTTCTCACAGAGAGAATGACACAGTGGAGAATATCTTGTTGTTGTTGTTGTTGTTGTTGTTTGGGCGTGACCATTTACATTGTCAGTTTTGCCGTATGATTGTCTTCCCTGGAGGATGTCATCCACCCCCTAAGTTTTCTTCTCTATGTCTACCATCAAATGTACAGCAAACATGTGGAAATTTCAAAGTATGAATAATGTAAATAGCTTTTCAAATTTATAATAGATATAAAAATATAAAATATCAATTTATATCTCTCTACACCAGTCAGTCTGCATGAAGATTAAATAAATATTTTGAATTTATTCAAACTTTTTTATATGTTGTTAAAGGACTCTTAACAACTGTTTTTTTATTTTATAATTATTGTTTTCTTTTTTTTTTTATCAGAATTCCAAATATGGGCATAAGTACAAAATCACAAACGACATTAAAGCTGTGTCTAAAATGGTTAACTAATTCACTATTTCACTATACTCTGAAATCTGCTATGTATAGAACCCTAAATAGAGCACCAGTAAGACTTCATAGTCTACACAAAACACAGAAACTCTTTGTGACATAAACAAGCATCAACACTTTTATGTGGTAGGATATATGTGAAAAAGATACCATCATTAGACATTCAAGTAAATTAATTTGATGATATCTTAAACTTTAACCATATTTTCGTGCTTAGATTTATTTTAATTTTCATATATATTTAATTTTATCAGTAAACCATACTCTTCCCAGTAAATATTTAGCCGTTGATTCAACGTTGAAATAACGTAATGACTGCCGTCTAATCAACGTTCTCTTAAGGTTGAAAATGAAAGTCGAAAAGACGTCCAAACACAGACATTGAAAAGACGACTTTTAGACGTATTTTGGACGTCCTTTGACGTTATTAATTGGTCCCAAAATAAATTACTTGTATAAAACGCATTTTGGACGTCCACTGATGTTATAGATTGGTCACTACTTAACTAACTTATTAAGATGGATTTTGGACGTCCATTGACGTTTAAAATGTGTCCTTGACGGACAGACTACTTTTAGACCTATTTTGAACGTCCAGGGACGTTCCTTGTTTACTGGGTTATTTATTACACACCAGAAATATTTATTCTAGCTCGCGTTATAAACTTTCTGACACTGTTACATTTCACACCCCACTGCAATATTGTCACCATATGTCCGCTATAATGCCAGATTTTTGCCAGTCTTGCAGATTTAAGTCATGAGAAAAACATGGAAGTGCACTCTGGTCTAGCACCTGTGGCCAAATCAGCTGAATTCCGTCCGATTCATTTAAAGGAACGGTTCAAATGAATCGGTTCAGATAAATTATCCTAATTTAGAGACCGCTGTGCATTGTTACCACTTTGCTCTTAGCTATGATGCCTCTGTTGTTCACTGCTTTTATGGCGCATCATGGATATCAAATAGGTTTGGACAACATAAAAATATGGCCAACCCTTTAAATAGTGCGCTACACAGTAAGTATAGGCCAGTTCAGACACAGCACACGACAGGGTTATTCAACACAGCAGAATTTACATGAACTTCTTCAGCAGTAATCTATGTCAGCTCTGTTCCCAGTCTATTCTCTTAATTTGGGGATTATTGCTTAACTGAGAAATCGTGGTTTGTTCATTACCCTCAGTTCTGTGAAAGTCGATTTGTGTTCTGATTGTCATTTTACCAACTTTGACTGTCAACTTTGCAATTTTGGACCAACAAAGAACAGCAGTGTTAATTGATGATCAGTTTAATATCGTTTCCGTTAAAATAATTTATTTCAGGGTTTGGAAAGTAATAAAAGTCGCTTTAGACGTGTGTTTGTGGCGTTTGTTTAAGATTATGGTTTTCCCGCTTTGCGCGATGACGTAGTCAAAATTTGCCGCCATACAGAGCAACGTTCATTTGCTGCGACGGTGAAACTTTTTAAGTCTACGGTGCTTTACGGTGTTATTTTACGGTTATAGCATGGAATAAGATGAAAACTAGGCTCAATTGCCCCTGTATTAAATTTACAGACCCTGTTATACCCTGCTATACATAATATCTGGAGCCAAACCCGAGCAAGCACACGTTAGTGGGGCCAACGGCGGATAAACATCAGCGATCTGGGTTCATAACGGAGTGAGGCGATTAAGTGGATTCACTATGGAGTAAATGTGTACAGTCCAGCAACTCAGATTTTGTGTTTTCATGTGGGCAGCCTATCGCTAGGTTTAACCTATTCTGGTTGCGTCACTGACCCTAGATGGCATTCTTATCTCAGTTGGACTGCTGTCATTTTCACTGCAATATATGAATAATGACTGGATAACATATATATAAATATATATCAAATTAAACAAACACGTTTTAAGCCAATGACACTACTCCTCTTCCTGATATACAGGGTCAAGACAATTCAGGTCAAGTCTGTCCAGAAGTGCGTTTGTTCGGTGATTACAGGTAATCACAATTTCATCATTTATTGAGATTAATTTAAAATTGATTAGCATTTATTTATCAAGATGTCTGTATAATTTATGAAAACATTTTGGTTTAGGTTTAGGACAGTAAATAGTGTACAATAAAATAAGTGTTACTAAGTGTTACATTAGTATCAGTGTTTCATTAACACTGAGAGTGTTGACAAGTTTACATATTTACACTAATGGTGTTGATTTAACACTGGTGAATTTGCTGTGTCACCTCTGGTATCTAATAGCACAACAATAAACAAATCAGCAAGAGTATTCCACATATTTCGGGCCACTGAAACTGCCCTTTCAATAGTGCAACTTCACTAGAATTCATCACGTTTGGAGGAGTACGTAACAGCTGTTAAAACAAACGAACATAGATGTGCCACACTAAAAAATGAAAATATACTTAATCAAAGCAAACCACCGCTCGTATTATGAACAGACACGCTTTCAAGTGGTTATTTTAATTTTTTATTAAAAAAATAAAAATAGGCATTTGTACAAAATATATCCCACAGGATCTAGTGCAACAGTCAAGAGCAAAGTATATCTACAAATTGAAACATTTCCTATACAGTCTACGCAACGCTACCAAGGCCGCCAGTAAATGTGCTGCAGGACTGTGGGCGCTTGGCCGCTTCTGTTCTGAGAACTGCGTTTGAGGGCGTGACTGTTTATGTGGGCGGGGCTGGATGAGTCGCTGTCCCTGGTGCTGTAGCATGGAGCCGAGGATCTGGCCTTGAGCAAACTGTGGGAGAGCTGAGTCAGCACCGCGGATCTACACACGGCGCTCACATCAGCGCGCAGCAGATACTGATTCACACTGGACACACAGCTGGAAAAACCCGCCTGGTATTCGCAGATACTCCGGGTAGCGCTGCTCAAACCTGTGGGCAAATATGTAGATTTAGTTAGATCCACTTTCAGACATTGATAAATGCTTTTACCATTGCAAAGCCTACTTTGGCCCACACTATAGACGTTAGTGTGGGCTTTACACAAAGAATATCATGGCTGTATTAAGAATGCCACCTTTATTAGAGAAACATTGAGAGAAAAATTGTTTTTGTAATATGAATCATTTTTATGGAAAAATAAATGTATCCCAGTAAACATTTAGCCGTTTATTCAACGTTGAAGTAACGTAATGACTGCCATCTAATCAACGTTCTCTTAAGGTTAAAAATGAAAGTTGAAAAGACGTCCAAACACAGACATTGAAAAGACGACCATTAGACGTAATTTGGACGTCCATTGACGTTATCGATTGGTCACCACTTATCTAACTTATTAGACGTTTAAAATATGTCCTTGACGGACAGACTACTTTTAGACCTATTTTGAACACGTTCCTTGTTTACTGGGATCAAACTGCTGCAAAAAGCTTGTGTAGCAAATTAAAGCACATCAATTCTGCAATTTCAGAGCAATATGTTCAAATCAAGACTTTGAGTGACTTCTGAAACCAAATATGATTATATTTATTAAATTGTACTATCTCTGTAATACAAGCTCTTATTATTATTTAAGATGAATATTAAATTAAGTTTTACAAACCTTTCTGGGTCTTCTGAATGTGTTTTAAATGTTTCACTGTCAGCTCCAGGATATCTGCTTTCTCAAGTTTTCGCTTGCGGATCTGAAACAAACCAGAAATGACTTGAGTGTTCAATGAGATCAGTGACAAAAATAGATAAACGAAGCACATCTATGAAACAAACGTAAACAAAAGCATCACAAACACAAAATATAAAAACAAAGAAAACCGAGCAAAAAACGATCCCAAAACAACGATTATAAACGAGAAAATGGCAACGCGTACATTGTTGGAGTAGAGGTTTTCCAGAAGAGTTTTCAACTGATCCAAACTCCTGTTGATTCGCGCTCTTCTCTTTTTCTCCATCAGTGGCTTGGACACCTGGAAAAATGTGAGAGTAAAAACATCCTTAACATCTGACTCAAACTCATTCTGTGTGGACTCTTTGTTCAATTGGTTTATTAAAAAAACACAAACTCCGAATTCTTACCTTCTTGTGGATGGAGACTTTGCTCTTTATGAGACTCTCTGAGCCCATGTTTTTCTTCTCGAAATATTCTCTCTGTTGCTTCGGTGGTTTCCTCAGGTTTAAGTGAAGAGCGTTGTGCTCGAGACTGATTTATACTCGCACTCACTTACCATCTCAATGCGGCGCGCGCCTACGTTTCTCCGCCCACCTGAGCTGTGATTGGCTGCTAGCGTAGACTTACCAACGGTCTACTGCACCTTTTCTGAATGCAAGTATAACGTCAATGACGCGCGAAATGTGCACCTTGCAACAACCAATCAGGACGTACAGAGTAGCCTACGTTTTTGTTGATAGTTACAAGGGCATACCCTCAGAGAACGCTTGTGCACAGTTGAATGTGGCCTGTGAAAAAGTGTGGTAAACACAAGAAAAATAAACAATTCACGAGGGGAAAACCTGAATGGCCCATATCATTGAAACAGTGTTTTTCTTGTATTGATGTCCACATTAAACGCTTTGGTGTGTCCAAATGTCACTTGTCCATGGTAGACAAATGTTTATACTTTTTACATCCACACATTCCTGAAACCACGCTGTAAAAACAGAATATTATTTATTTACTTCATAACATCATTGGAGCATCTGTAGTTCCCCTGAAGCAAGTTAGGTCATCCCTTTCCATAGAAGTTATAAGGAGGGTTTCAGTCTGGACTCTTTTATGGACGTAATAAGTAGAACGCCTTAACAACAACAGTTAGAAAGTTTACACGTGATGGACGACCTTTGAACTTAAACTACGGTCCTAGCGTCATACTGCAATGCTCTTGGACGAGTTGAAGCATCATTTTAGAGGGTTTTTAGTGAACAAGGAGAGAGTGGTTCCATAGAAATAGAAAGATGTGAGGGAAAAAAAGCTTTTGAAGCATAACAAACTATCTGCAACTAATTAAATAAAAACTTTATTGACTTTAACGTCTCCGAGTTGGACATCCATAAAATTGTGAACATATTAAAGCGCTCTATAAGTGTAACTATAGTTAATCCACCCACGGCTAAGTGAACGACTATTTAGAAACGTTTTAGAGACCTGTCCCTCAGTCAGAATTTACAGCAAAACCCCAGTCACCATCGTGTGTGGCGAAGCTGAGCGGAAAGGCGTACAGAATCACCATAAAATGGAGAATAATGTTAGGGATACAGCTTGCTCTGTAGGGGAACTTGTAGCAGTTCTGGTCATTCACTCTTTTCTCTGTGTGTTTCACGCCGCGGGGCCGCGGGCAGAACCGTGCAAATTATCCCCATGTCTCCAGAACGCAGTTCTTTAAGCCTACTGTCTGCGCAAATAATCTTCGTATGTACAAATATCGTGCAACTCTCCCTCCGTCAGAAAAAAACGCACTAGTCTCTGTGTAACACGGATGGTAATTCATAAACTGGATGGTTAGGTTTGCTGGATTTTAAACAGAGGTGGAATTCTCCAGATGTTTTCACAGAGCGAGGAGAATCAGAGGACCGCCTCCTGTCCAGGACCCTGTCCACCCGATTATCCACACTGTCCCTTCAATGCAGAAGCGCTTGGGAAAGTCCTGCACGCCGTGGGGTTCTCACTAACAAGAGCTAGCAAGTAGTAATTTATCAAATGCAAGTAAAGTTAAAGTGAATGACTTTCAGTTAAGGAGTAGAGCCTGCACTGCGCATGTCAGAGACCACTGACGGGTCAGGAAACGGTGTACACATTAAATGACCTAATATAATGATCTAAAATAGATAACGTTTCCCAAATCACCTTCAGGAGGAGGTCGCCATTTTCTTGTCAGCAAATTGTTGCTCTATCGCTAAGAGCACGACAAAAGAAAACAGGCGTAAATAAATATGTAATGGGTTTCGTGTTAAATTGGTGTATAGACCGGTCTTTAAATGCCATTACAATAATAACAGTCTGTCAAGCGTTTGTATTGTAATAAACATCATGGTTTAAATAAAATATATACATTTTAGCGTGGTTCTTTTTGGACTGTCTTTGTTTTTTTAAATTTTCCTTTATGTTTTTTTTACTTTTGTTCAAACAATAACCAATGGTTAAAAGGCGATGATCTTTATTAGAAATACCCATTACAGAACATGCCTCTTGTTGTTTTTTTAGGATTATTCCCCTTCATTCTGCTAAATTTTTTAATTTTACTTATTGATTTATTTAGCCATTTCCGTGTCATGTAAATGTTTTCTCCTTTTTTAAACGACGTTATACCTGAGTATAGATGAGTGTTATAACATTGAAACATTAGAATTAGGATATTATTATTTATCATTAGGCCACATTGTGTAATACTGATGAATGAATGAATGAATGAACTGGTAATTCACCGCCGTACTACTGTACTTTAACTTCAGGGATTTACAGCTGTGGTGGAGAAAAGGAGCCGAAGAAAGCTTTGGCTCGACACGCGACACGGTGAAAGGTGCGCGGAGGGCTGTGCACGCCTCTGTGGCCGCAGTGCAGACAATGAGCGATTGTGTAAACGCGCGCAGACTGAGGGACACAGCCGTATTGAGGCGCAGCGCGCGGGAAGAAAGCAGCTTATATTCAAAAACGTGGAGCTCATTGATCTTTTCTTCAGTCACCGCGCGCCCCTCCGCGTGAGAGAAAAGTATCCTTCACCTTCGAGAGCCACGACGCTTTGTTGTACTGCTTTGAAAAGGAAACGGAGGGACGAAAGATCATGGAGTGTAAACTTAATCCTCAGAGTGTAAATAAATGAATTAGCAAAGGTTGGAAACGAATAAACAAAATACGCCTCATGAACTAAAGCCTACGTGGAGCAATGCAAGAAAAGGCAGGAAAAAAAGCATTCACTAAAGAGAAAAATGAACTGATTTACTACCAAACAACCACCGACAAAACTGACCATAAATAAGTCAATAATGTGGTAATTTAAATTAATAAATATAAATATTCCTCTTTTTATTTTATATATATATATTATATACATATATTATCCACATTTCAGTTACTTGTTTTTGGGACATTCATTTAGTATTTTTCAAACGTTTGCTCAACCTCTATTCAGCTGATTATCCAAATGAAAATAAAATAATTAACTCCCTGAATTATTATAAAACACACAGTGTCAGATACATTTACGTAAATAGTGAGACATCGGACACAAATTCTATTCTACGTCTAATTAAAAGATTTTGTATGTCAGCAAATAACATTAAAATAAACAGAAATGTGTCCTCTGTAGAGGATTTGTACTTATTTTCACTTTGTGACGAAAGAGAGCTGCCCAAAGTTTGTACACCTCACAAGTTCTTTGATGTATAGCATTATACGTCAGTGTAGTGAAACACTGGAGGGCCTCTTGGAAGTCGCCGCAATTCAGTCGGCAAAGCGTAGTTAATGGAACAAATGACTCTCACTCGGGAGCCTCATTTGTAAACTAATTAGCCTACCGTGAAACAGGGAAAGCCCTTTCCGCCACTTGAGAATGAAATAGCCGTTTAGTAAGTCACAACAGAGAGAACACGAAGACTTCTATCTTAAGAAAAACGTCACGAGTAATCACAGTTACGACTTTAATTGTCACAAACATGACCGCATCTCATATTTAACTTAGTCACAATCATAACTCAATGTCACAAAGGGTACGAAACCCTTTTTTTATAATTTACTAAGTCAGGTCACATTTCAGAATCGAGCTTGTGTTGTTTGGACAAGATCGTATTGGCATAATTATGAAAAAACAAACATTTCTATTGATGTACACAATTGTCTTATAATTTGTTCCCAGGGTTCAAAACACGGGCTTCCTAAAGCCAGTAATGTCGCTGTGTCAAATGTACGATGGGCTTGTTTTTTGGGTCTCTCTGGTGGCAGGTAGTGTCGCACGTGTAAATTTGTTAACATCCAACGCTTATTTAGCGCCAATATTCTACGCGTATTAGTCATAAACTTGCATGAAATTCACCGCAAAATTGGTGCAAATCGCTGCGCTGCTCGGTTCTCATGGCGCATAAAGCTTTGCTAACTCGGTATGAAATTGGAGCACAGCAGCCTGGCGCATAAAGACTCCGCGCGCTCCATTGTGCGAGCTGCGCGCGGCATTATCACGCCGTTTTCACGCTCAAATCCAACACGTTGCACCGCGTTAGTTCAGTCTTCACGCGCCTTCTTTTACTCCTGGATTGCGAATGAATTATAAGAACACTCTTGTGGAAATGCTGTTGTTAAATTTAATACATTGTTCAAATTTAATGTAAATTGAAATTGCCCTGAGCAGGATAAACAAGCTTAAGAGTCGCGTTCATGACGAGATAAAGAAAAATGATATAGAATCAAGTTGACTGTGTGCAACAATTTGGCCACCCTTTTTTAGTGACTCGAGAAGTAAATATTAGTGTTAATTCGCTGCTGAATAAACAACAACATATGGTCTGTTTACACTTAAAGACATTATAATAGTTTATTTGTTTATATTTCAATCCACACAAAAGCAACATCTCCGTTTGTTCCCTGTAGACTAAACCCGCGATGTGTCCAGGGCTGTCAAACATTTTGCACGTGACTCATATTAAGAATGAAACGTGGGACAGTTCGGAATTTCCCTCCTTTTCGCCTCTTTCAAAAGCCTCATCAATAACAATGAAACAGGAACGACTTGTGCCCACACTTGGCATCACAGTAACGCATCGTTGAAACAGCAAGTTGAGTGGATGTTTATGAAAAGCGGCCTCGAGTTCGGCACAGTATTCACTTTTCTCTCTTTGTAACTCATTAACCCTCAGAGCCCTTTTGTTAGGCGCTCTCAGCGGGGAGATCCTGGGGTAATTGGAACCCTATACGACTTGTTAACAACAATTAGTGAGGCAATTATACCATTACCTGCAATAAACGTTGTCTTTTTGGAGGGGAGAAATATTATTCATTAGCACGCGAATGGCAAGACAAAACAACTACACGAACCTGAATCAGTTTTGGTGCGCGCTCAAGATGGGATCTGAGGTCTAGAGTAAATAGGAGAGGCCCAAATAGAATGTGAATGATGATGTTATGGAGAGTTTAAATAAAACGAGTACTCTTCATGTTTGAGTTTATGTGCTAAAGAAGGTCGAATTGTGGTCACCTAGTATGTAAAGCAGACCGACTAAACTCAGGCCATCTCCAAAAAAGCAGGATAAGGTCATCTGAGAGCGAAGCAAATTGGAGAACCGCCTTAAAACTATTCAGAGATTCAATGCTATATAAAAGGATACAAACGGCGTACTGCACGGCTCTATTCTAGGGACAATTAAATTGTGTGGTCAACTTCTACCAAGCTTACGTGCAAAAAAAATCATAAAATTCTACATGGAACCAAAAATGCCACGCGACGGCCATATTTGCTTTTGTCTGATCAAACATTCTCTATCATGAATTTCTATAGACTAGTCTGCAGGTTATTTAAGAGTCTTTACTTTGGTCCAGGCGCACAATGGCTTGTGTTTGGTTGTGTGCACTGGGGTTAGTGCCTGAAAAGGCGAGAGGTCCACATTAACATCGCTTTGGGTTTTCTCAAGCCCCGGAATGAACTAGTGGAAAGTAACTTTATAACTCGGTGAAGGATGAAGCCTTTGTCCAGCTTCTCTTGGAAAACACAAGTGACTAACAAAAGAGGACCTCTCTCATTGTTAGGCACTAAATCTATGGCCATTGATGCGCCTTGAATTGCAAAACATCTGCCATTTACTCCACAGACTCAGGGACACATTTGTATGAGAATAACGCGGCCACTTGTGGACACTGGCTTCAGAAGTAGCCTATACAATAACAAAGACGCGCGACTGCAGAGAAGAAACAAAATCAAAAGATGTCGTATGGTAAATAGTGATGGATGGTAAAGATCGTATCAAAATGACGGATATTCAAAAATAGCTCTTTTTTAAGAACCCGGTGGACATGGATTTCCTGGTTCATCAATTTCTTTTCACATTTAGCCAATTTAAACCAAGACAACTAGCTTCTCACAGTTTCACCGATCTTTGAAAAGTTTAAACAAGTCTTCTAAATTAATTCGTTTCGATTTTTGACGTGAAAATGCATTTACATACTCTACGGAGAACACAGTGCAAACTTTAGGGTTTATTTGTTGTTTTATAACTTTGTTTTCATGCATTGTGGGGCCATTATATTATAAATGTATTTATTTTGTGGAGACAAGTTACTAACTTATATATATATATATATAACTAATAGGCATTCAATTGTTACAAAATGCGTACAAAATTCTTTCAATATTCTAGAGGCAGTAAGAGAGCAGTGTCTGATGAAGCTCTTTGAGAGCTGGGTTGTGTTCAAAAGGCTAGGCAGGTTTCCCAGGGTGGTTCCTTTATCCTCCAGCAGTGGAAAATCGCTCTCTGTGGCTAAAAAGGCGAGAGGCGGCCCTGCGATTCTCCTCGCTTCGTATTTTTGCAACTGCGTTAAAAAAATCCGCGCGCTGTTAAAGAGAGAATGTGCTCGCTGGTGCTTAAATAGAAGCCAGAGAGCAAAAACCAACTTTGTGAGTCTTAACACCTGGTGTCAATGGGATTTCACATACAGTTTTTCCGTATAAAAGAGTATAACATAAAGAGCGTCAGGGGTATAAATGTTCCGCGTTTTTAGGTCAATACAAGATTTTAAGCGGTATCAGCGCTGCTAATCTTTCAATGAATAACACTTAAGTCGCTTTTCTTGTAGTCCACGATGTTACTATTCCACACTGTCAACGTTTTGTCTTAGAAGTTGGTCGCTTTTCACAGTCCAAGCAAACAAAACTAAGTTCAACTATAAATCAGCGTATAAGAAAAAATTAACCATCCTATATATATATTGGATGTATTTGTATATTTTAATAAATATAATATTTTAAGCAAAATGTAACCGGCCCTGCAATGGAGCCCAGCAGCACTCCATTAGTTTCATTTTGTATGACATTGACTTTCTAAATAGTTTTCAGGCGGTTCTCATATTTGTTTTCCTCTCAGATGACCTTATCCTATACTTTTTTTGGAGATGACCTGCTTCATTATATAAAATACAGTTGAAAACAAAGAGTACTAGGCTGCATGTAGAAACTCCACTACAAAACTCACAACAGCATTCATTATTAAATTTTAGCATTTCCATTTGAAGGAGAAAAAAATGTTTACAGTTAGTTTAACACATTACCGACACATACGACAATAAAAAATGGCTAGCAAATTTGTAGGATATTTTTTATTAAAGGAAATACAAAAACGTAATATTATTCTTTTTATTTATCAACATTATTTGCAATTTGCTCATGGAATGTTGGGTTGGGAAAACTATAATGCAGAGCCGATATAAATAATCAATAATGAATAAATAAAAATATGATAGCAATAAAGTCAGTGTTGCAGCATCGGAGTGAGTAAACCGCGTTGGGTGGTATGTGTCTTTCTCTGAACAGAAAATTGGTATGAAATCGACAATTTGTTGGTGTCAGCGCCCGCGGACGGAAACGCCATATGCCACGCTGAGTTTCAGTATTGAAAGCATTCGTTCCCGACTTCACGGTCCGTCCTCCCGTTCCGCAAGCTCGCGCTCTGAATAGCAAACAAAGCGGCAATTTACCTCAATCAGGCAGACACCCTCCAACCCGCACCCCCCGCCTCTCCAGTGTCCACCCCACCGGACCAAAGCCTGTTTGGGCAAAGCTGGAGCATCCAGTCTGATGACGGAACAGTTGTCAATGTAAAAACTTGAAATGAGGATATAACGGCCAAAGGTTTTGAGAAACAAATTTACGAGAAAAAAGAGCATTTTATCTAAAGAATTTTAAAACATCCTGTTTATCTCGAATTTTCATCTGCCCTTTGCGTGATCTACTCAACCCACACACCCCAAATCAGGAAGAAAACACAAGCAAGAGATGTTTAACTGAGAAATGAAAAGATGAACAATGTTTATTTTATGGTTATTTTAAAGGTAAAATACAAAACAAATGGATAAAATATATTTTGTTTAAGAGACTGCCTAATTAATGATAACGTTGATTTTATTGGAAACGGCAGAGATGCATTTTTAGTGTTTTATTCTATGACTTTAAGCTTTTTCATGGAACTAGTATCTGTCTTTGTTCCAACAGTCTGAATAAAAAAGTGGCTGTAGAATAAATACATAATCATACACTCAGTTAAAGATACATATTTCCCTAAAACAAATCTTTTAAATTAAAGCAAAATATGAATAAATAGAAATCTATTTCTACAAAAAACGTTTACAGTATTATCTCTCTGTATTATCATAATATTTAAATTTATAACTTTTAGGTTATTTTTTTATGACGTTCACATTGTATTTCTTTCATAAAGACACCTGTTTCAACACACATTCTTAGCTGTGTTTCCCTGATGTGTTTGAGAGGAACAGTACTAAACTCTACTGGGTTCTGTCTTCCAGAATGCATGTTGTTATTCCTGAATTTTCTGGCATCCTGTTTATAAGAGGGATTATAAAAAAACACCTGCACAGTTCAGTCATTGTGATGTCATGAAAACGTCATTCAGTGAATTTAAGGTGAAATCGTTGGTTGCTGAGAGGAAGCAGGGCTCACAATGTTTACAACACTAACTTTATTTTATGCTAAAAAAACAGCCACAGAATCTACATAGTCTACTAGAGTTTTTGTATCCATGTGTTTTTTACTATAAACATAAGTTTTTGGCCAGAAGTTTATCTCAGAATCATAATAAAACAATGCAGAAAGCACCAGACTAAAGATCTGTATCCACTGAGGTCCTATTTTGTAGAGCAGCTTGGGAGAAACCCACTAAAATCCCCAAGTCACCCTCCTGAACTGATTGTACTAACCTCATTAGTCCTGTAGAAAGTTAGGAGCCTCCCTCTACACATGGCTTCTATTGGAGGTACTTGAGTTGAATACTATTACTAAAAGCAGCCCCCCAGACAAGAGTAAATCCTGCCATTCTAACTTTTAGAAGCTTAAACGTTGGCTGAGGTTTACATTGAGGTTAGTTAAAGGTGATTATTCACACGGGGTAGCATTTGAAAATGCATCAGGAATTCATGTTTGAACTACACATTGTACAAATCATGGGCATGGTCTTTTTAGTAAAATAAGTACGAATTCCATTAACAAACTAGAAGATGGCGTCCACTCTGACTGGGTTCCTTGACCCACGTGGCGACCTATTGTGGTCATTAATGTGAGAATGCAAATGTTGCAAAATTTGTGGGTGCCCAGTGCCTCCCTGAGCCCATGCCCATGTCATCTAGACCTACCTCCACCACTTTCCGTAATCATTTCATGAAGTAGCTATAGCATCTTAGCACAAAGATGATTCCTAAATTGTAGAGCAAGCTTTCTGTTCCAGTTAAAATGGTCATGAAATGACTTAGTTCACATCTCAATGACTGAATCATGCAGGAACTTGGATAAACGTGTGGATTTTACGTCCGGCTGATATTTTGGGTGTAATTCTGGATGGACGTCTGAAAGTAAGCCTGTGTGTTCTTCTGTGGCTGAAACACAATGATGTAAGACTTAGGGATGAAGTGGCTCAGCAGGATGCTGTACAGACTAGACAGCTGTGCCACTGCATTGAGCAGCTGGACATATATGGCCTTGGATATCATGTTTGCGGTAAAGTAAAGGCACCAGCTGATGTAGAAGAGGAGCATGCTGAAGGTTATGGACTTGGCTTCATTGTAGTTTTTGGGCAGGTCAGCACACATGTAGGAGAAGAAGAAGCAGAATATGCTTTGGATCAGAATGAGGGCCACTACTACTTGGATAATGGCTGCATTCCCTGATGAACACCCTAGGATGATCTGATCTTTGTAAGAAGAATAATCTTCTGAAGGGTCTGGGGTTTTAACTGTGACCCATAAGACACAAAAGATGCTTTGGACAACGGCAAGCATTGCAATGACCAGCCACTGACCATTGTACTTCATCCAGCATTTGTAGGCCTTGGGGAACCTACTGGCCATTTTGAAGACACAGAAAATCTGAAACGAGCGCATGGTTAGACAGGAAAGGCAGACAGAGTAGAAGAAGTAGAACATCACGTTGCGGAAGACACATTTTAGTGACGTGGGCTGGTCAAAGAAAAAGAACACACTTATACTGGAGTTGATCAAACAGGTCAGCATGAGGAAGCACATATTGCCTCCAGCAGACTTCACCACAGGGGTGTTATACTTCCATAAGAACAGAATGGTGATCACAATACACAGCAGTACCAGCAAGGCAGCGGAAAACATCAGTAATATTGACAGAGACTCGGTGACTGCAAGATACATGACCATACGCTTCTGGCAGGATATGCTTCCCTCTTCTGACCACTCATCAGAATTGCAGGAGACACAGGAGTAAGGGTCTCCTGCAAAAGTCATCAACAAAACAGTAAAGAAAACCAATATAAAACTATCTAACATCAACACTTTTCATTCATTGCATCTGGTTTGGAGCATTGTATCTCAATAAAAGCCATTTTACAGAAAATGGAGGACAGAACATAAACTTCTTGTCATGACTCCGAAAGTCTCCAATGCAAAGTCATATTAAATTTTATAAAATTAAATCAATGAACTACTTCATCCGTACTCTGGATCCAGATTACTTACGTGTATAGTTGACATAGGTGTTAGTTGGGCATATCTTACAATCAAAACAACAATCATGACTGCTGTCTTTCTCCCTTTGATATCCTTTCTTGCACTCAGGGGAGCACTTTCCAAAAGGCACCTTATGAGACATTAAGTTCATTATTAGCATTAATAAACATACTGTAATATACTGTATTATGAAGACGTAAGCCGTGAATACAGTTTCACTTACAGAGCCGTTATTATCCCAGTTTATAAGAGAGTTGTCGATGGTGAAAACTGGATTTGGATGTGTGACAAATGTGCCAATAACTTTAAAGACTTGAGTAGTGGATTCTGGATGCCAGAGAACAATTGCAAAATTGACCGGTGGATTACCGTTCATGTCATACTTCACTTGAAGGCCGTTGAGAGGAAAATCTAACTCCTTAATTTGCTTCAGGAGCTGCAGAATATAAGACAGGCAGAGTTACTGAATACATCATATATATATAAGTCGCAGGACGCTGGAATTTGAGAGATATTGCAAATTTGATTGCGGCAATCGATTTGAGTACATTCAAATAATCATTCAAGTAATCAAATTCATAATCAGACCAGAAAATTTGTTTAGTTGCAGTGGTGGATGTATAGTGGTAAGTCTGTCATGTCTGTTAAAGGCAACGTAGACAATTCAGGAGAAGTACTGTTGTTCTCACAACAAAACATACCCCCCTTCCAATTTGCATTCACTCAGAGCCTCTGCATCTTTTAAGGTGGAACAGTTTCAGTAAGAGCCCAACTGTAGCTTGTTTGTGTTTGAAGTTTATCTTGTCTGTACGTTTTGTAACTTTTGTCAAATTTGTAACTTTGTAGTTTTGTAGCGCTTATGGTCTGTGTTTACTTTCATGCCATCAGCGGTCTCCTGAATTTGGAGTCAGTTACCCCTTGTAAAATCAAAAAGAAGTCAATGTTGCCCATCCATTTAGCAGGAATAAAAAAACATCCTCATTTCCTGCTTTTCAGTGTTTGGAGCAGCATCCACATGCCTCCAGGTGCTGTTCCTCGGCCGTGTCTGAGTGGGCAATGGAGAGAGAGAGTTCCAGAGCCAGTTTGGGCTGAGGCACATAGTTTACCATTTTGCTGAGCCAGGGCTACATACAAACACTGGATGTTTTTACAGCATGCACACAAACTCGTTGGAACTCGTTGAAATGGTGTGGAAACATTCTCTGAATTTTATAAAAAAGTGGATTAAAATTGTGGTCATCTACTTTAAGGAGGAGTGTATCCTTATTTTAAAGATAACTGGTCACAAAACGGATCTTCGCATTCTTCTGTAACATTGCTCATTTTTATTTTACATAAATAGCAATTAAAGTAGCCAAGATTAAGTTAATCTGAACTTACCTTTTTAAAAGTACTAGCAGCCCCTAGATGAGCAGTGAGAATAGTAAGATTTGAGTATCATACAACCCTCCACCAATTCCTTTTTAGCAATTCTGAATCCTTTACTACCACCAGCATTCTCACTGCAGGTTTCAAACTACACTGATTGTAATTTTGCAAACAGTCAGTTGTTTATTTTTTCCAATGTAACATACCTTGAAAGGGTAAACTGGGATATTCTTGTTGCAGCCAGTCGCATTGCACTGTAGAACGTTGTGTAATGCATGAGCAATGCTGTAGATTGCAGCATAAACAGGAAAAGAGTAGGTGGAACTTGCATTCAGAATCTCTGCTGCACCCAGCAGTGTGCAGTTATCACAGACTTGATTACACTTGATCTTGTTGTCATCTGAATGAGGCTGCCCTTCGTCACCGATGCTGTTTATCCTCGTTTCATAGATGAACTCTTCAAATCTAGGTAAAGTCACAAATTTTTCAGTGATGCCGAAAATCTTCCCGATGTTTTGGATTCCCGGTTCTTGGGAAAGCAGCGTGTTCATGGACCAGCCCTCACCAGCGATCCAAACCTTGTTTCTGATGTTGACCTTTATTGCTGTTTGGATGAGTTTCGTTGCCACAGACTCGGTAGAAAACACCACTATCACTCTTATGTTGAGTTTGTCAATTTTCTGAAGGGTGACTTCGTAATTTGAGTCTACACTGAGGGTTTCCTGATAGGCCAAGCAGATGTTATGGATTCGAGTATACCTATCAAATATGCTCAGGCCATCTAGGCTGTAGTCATCCTTGCTGCCGATAAAGGCAACCCAGTTCCAGTCGAACCAGTTAATAATGTGGATGATGATGTCGATCAGGTCACTGTTACTAGGCACAGTTCTTACAAAGGAAGTGTATACCATTTTATTGCTTAGGTCATCACTTGATGATCCATAACTCACCTGTGAAAGGAAAAAAATATATATTTACAATAGGAATGAAATAGCTGTGGTGAGAAACAAAACATTTGATACATGGCAGTATAGCTTTCAAATATATTTATTTACATATTAGAATATATTTCCCTTATATAAACTTTAATTATATATATATATAATTAAAGTACCTATATTTTAGTCTTATATCAACATATAAAATAAAATGTGTATCCAATAATGTTAACAATATTAATTTAAAAATAACATATTAATTGATCCGTCAGTACAAAAGGCAGGTGTTTCTAGCTTTGCAGGATGTTTAGAACATAGATGCATGATCTGGCATCAGATTCAGACAGTAAAGAAAGAGGGTAGGTATCTACATGTTGTTTTCCAAGATTTAGATAATGCATTTGGCTCAATGTCACATAAAATTGTGGAAAGTTTTACATTTTTTTCAAGAGCCAGAAAAGGCTTATTAAAGCATATTTGAGGACATTCAGTTTTGCTCAACTAGGACGGAATTTATTACACCATGGCAGGGATTAGAAATAGGTATAATGCTGAATTAAATGTATGCCCAATCCTTTATGATATATGAATATATGGCCATATTTCAGATGTCCATTGCATAAGACATGGCTATAAATTCTGTGTTAAAATTCACCAAAATTTTCCTTATACCCACTTAGAAACAAAATATGACATTTGACAAAGGGTACATGTTACTATACTTTTCAACTATTTTCCAGCTCTTATTTAAAATTCTGGACAGCGAGGGGTTGCTGCTACACATTTCCAGGGGGTCTGATGTTCCTGTGCCTTGGGTCACTGTCTGTGAGAAGTTGGGTGTGTTCTCCCTGTGTCTACCTAACCCTAACCTAACCCTAATGCCATATTAAAGTTGTTCACGTTAAAGAATGTGTTACCTTATTTCTTTCATTCATTCATTCATTATCTGTAATGCTTATCCAGTTCAGGGTCGCGGTGGGTCCAGAGCCTACCTGGAATCACTGGGCGCAAGGCGGTAACACACCCTGGAGGGGGCACCAGTCCTTCACAGGGCAAAACACACACATTCACTGACATTTTGAGTCGCCAATCCACCTACCAACGTGTGTTTTTGGACTGTGGGAGGAAACCAGAGCACCCAGAGGAAACCCACGCAGACACAGGGAGAACACACCAACTCCTCACAGACAGTCACCCGGAGGAAACCCACGCAGACACAGGGAAAACACACCAAACTCACAGACAGTCACCCGGAGCAGGAATCGAACTCACAACCTCCAGGTCCTTGGAGCTGTGTGACACTACCTGCTGCGCCACCGTGCCGCCCCTTACCTTATTTCACTCTTATATATTCAACTGACTGTAGTTTCTTTCAAAAATGTAGTTTCCAGCGATTTCAAAATTACTGTCTAAAAGTATTTGTTTACCATTGGAATAAGATCCAGCATGAAGAATGGTGCAGCAGTGATAGTTGCAGTGCTGTCATAAGGGCCAGTTACTGCAATTACTTTAGGCAGGTATTTGTTGAAATGGCGCAGCACTGGAAATGATCCATTCCGAGAGATTAGGCTGAAAATTGAGGGAAAGTTCTGCGTGTCTGAGCAATGGTTGAAGATCTCATAGCCGAGCGATGCGTTGGGCAGGAGAGTGGAGGAGTTGTTGATCTCTTCCACAGCAAACCTCATCACCTCAAACAACTGATAGGCAGATTTATCAAACTGATTCCTGCAGCAGGAGAACAGGAGAAAGCTGAGAGAGCTCTGAAATCTTTGATAAAGAAAACATATCTTTAAGAAATATCATGAACTGATCAGTCATTTATAATCAGCAGAATGTCTTATTGCCAGCACCAACAGAATTCAAGTCTGAATATCAAATCTTAGTTTTGCTATAAACAAATATTTGTTGATGTGAACTCTATTAATAGGTAGTTTGTCTGCTCTACTTTACCTTAGATGTTTGAACCTTTCTGGGAAGGTTTGAAGTCACAAGGACACCGAGTCACTGAGGATAATGGTAATAAAGGTACTGGTGATAAATGATTAGTTTTCAGTGAAGTATTCCTCACAGAAAATCATTGCAATTCCATGTTTTGTTATACACATGATAATTTCCCGCCCTGTGAATGACTGGTGCACCCTCCAGGGTGTGTTCCCGCCTTGCGCCCAGTGATTCTGGGTAGGCTCAGGACCCACCATGACCCTGAACTGATAAGCGGTTACAGATAATGAATGAATAAATGAATGAATGAATGTTTATTTCCTTTGTGTGTATTGGAACAACACAAAAAAGTGCCAAAATTAATGAAATTTCCCACAAAATTCCCCTCAACCTAATATTTGTTTGTGCACCCTTTGGAAAAAATAACTGAAGTCACTCGCTTCCTATAACCAGTTTCTTACACATCACAACTGGAATTGTGGACTACTCTTCTTTTGCAAACAGCTCCAGGTCTGTCATATTTGAAGAGTGTTCAATGGGCTTTAGATCCAGACTCATTGCTGGCTATTTCAGAATTCTCCAGCGCTTTGTTTCCATCCATTTCAGGGTGCTTTTTGAAGTATGTTTGGGGTCATTGCCCTGCCGGAAGACCCATGACCTAGGACGCAAACCCAGTTTTCTGACACTCTGCCCTACATTGCCACCCAAAATCCTTTGGTAATCTTCAGATTTCATGACGCCTTACACAGAATTAAGGCACCCAGTGCCCGTGGCAGCAAAACAACCCCAAAACATCTCTAAACGTCCACCATATTTGATTGTAGGCACTGTGTTCTTTTCTTTTTTTGGCAATTTTGGCAAACTTCAGTTAAGGTTTTTTTACACCTCTGTGTCAGCAGTGGGGTCCTCCTGGGTCTCCTGCCATAGTGTTTTTATTTTTATTCAAATGTCGCCTGATAGTTTGCACTGACACTGATGCACCCTGAGCCTGTAAGACAGCTTGAATTTCTTTGGAACTTGATTGGGGCCGCTTATCCACCATCTGGACTATCCTGCATTGCAACCTTTCATCAGTTTTTCTCTTCTGTCCATGTCCAGGGAGTTTAGCTACAATGCCATGGGTTGTAAACTTCTTGATTATGTTGTGCATCGTGGACATAGGAACATCAAGGTCTCTGGAGTTGGACTTGTAACCTTGAGATTGTTAATCTTTTTCCACATTTTTGGATTTCAAAACCTCAGACAGTTCCTCTTTCTGTTCTCCATGCAATGCAAGATTGAGTTAACTTCTCTCCGGTTTCAGGTATGATTGGTTTTTTATATTGTCCACGTGTTACTTGCCACAGTTGAGTTTAAATGAGAATCACATCCTTGACTGGCCCATTTTTTGAGTTATTCATGAAATAATGTCAATTTTGGCTTTTTTGTGTTCTTCTTATACACACAAAGGAAATAAACATGTGCGTAACAAAATGTGTAATTGCAATAGGTTTCTGGGAGAAATATTTTCTGGAAAAGTTTCAGAGGTGCCAACACTTTTGGCCATGACTGTAGATATAAACAAATATACAGGCTAAATATACAAACTAAATATAGTAAAATGTCACAATTGGACATACTCCATTTTCACCAAAACTGAGATTGAAATGCTACTAAATTATTGACTTTGTTCATATCTTAATATTAGAGTTTAAACTGATTCACACACATTCAGGAATCTTATCTTAGTATGTATTGTATTATTGATACCTACAGAGTAATGGTTAAATCACTGTATATAACCATAATGGTGTCATGTTTTTGCACAAAATAAATAAATAAATAAAAAATAAAAGACTGGGACGGAATGCACACCACTTACCTGTTACACTCAGTGGCCACTGGGTATGCCTTGGGTTGTGGTTTATAGATGGTATTCAGTGAGAAAAATCCACCCAGCAAATAGTCACCCTCCAAACTAAATTCAGACACCAAGCAAAGGATTTTAAACCGGTTAACAATGTCCAAAAGAAAGACGTAAATGCAGAGCCACCTCATGGTGCCGATGTATTGTGAGAATCAGCAAAGGAAGGCAGGAATAATGTCCGGATCCACTTTACATACATCAATTTGATTAAACCACTTCATGCATCATTACATGTCATTTCCATGTTACAACCTGAGAGTGTCATGCCTTATACATAATCTCCAAAAGAACAAAATCACCAGAAGAAGAAATTTAATAGCACATTATATTCACATTTGGTAATGCTGTAAAGTCATAAGGCATATATTAATATATGGTGCGTCCAGGTGGGTACCTGGAATCACTGTGTGCAAGGCAGGGCACACCCTGGACAGAGCAACAGTCCATCTCATTTACACACTCACACATATCATATGGACACTTTTGCATAGTCAATTCACCCATCTATATTTGGTTTTAAACCCATGCAGACACAGAGAGTGACCAGAGGCAGAGATTAAACCCAGGACCCCAGCACCCTGGAATAATAAAAATGTGTGAACAAGAGCACTGTTATGTGTGTCAAGCAAAACAAAACATTTTTAAAATAAATACTTCTGTATTTAGCCAACCATTTTTCCTTCATTTTAATTGATTCCTTTGTTATAGATTCTGCTTTTTGGTGTTCAAAATATTTGTCCTTGTTTTGACAGAAACGTTTTATTCTTTTCAGTATTGTAGTTGATTATCTTGATATAATTATGTCATCCTAAATGTAAATGTCGAAATTTCTTCATTGTGAATGGATACAATACAGGTCAAGTGGCCATTACCATAAGAATAGAAGAATAGATGTATATGTATTGTTACTGCTGTTGTTTAACATAAAATAAAAGCAACAGAAAGAGTGATACTTTACAGATTTACATAATACTGCTAATACTCTGGGGGCAGCACGGTGGTGCAGCAGGTAGTGGCGCAGTCACACAGCTCCAGGGTCCTGGAGGTTGTGGGTTTGAGTCCCGCTTCGGGTGACTGTCTGTGAGGAGTGTGGTGTGTTCTCCATGTGTCTGTGTGGGTTTCCTCCGGGTGCTTCCTCCCACAGTCCAAAAACACACGTTGGTAGGTGGATTGGTGACTCAAAAGTGTCCGTGTGTGTGTGAATGTGTGTGTTGCCCTGTGAAGGACTGGCGCCCCCTCCAGGGTGTATTCCCGCATTGTGCCCAATGATTCCAGGTAGGCTCTGGACCCACCGCGACCCTGAACTGGATAAGCGCTTACAGATAATGAATGAATGATAAATAGTCAAATATAAATACAATTCATATTGAATTTTCATGAGTGATCAATGAGTGATGAAAATTAGCTGGGAGTTAACCAGATGACCACCTTCATTTTTACTGCTGTCTCTAATAGCAAATACAAGACTACCACAGTGATGCCACAAGACAGTCCTCGGTGCTTACGTTGAGCAATCTAACTCTGCAGGAGAATTTGAGACCACTGTGTTGCCGTCATGCAGAGAAAATAAGCCCCCGATTTTGTAGTCCTCTTGCAAGCTAAACTCTGATGAATCGCAATCCTTCATTGTGAAAAAGCCAAAATATGTCCAGTAATTCAAGAGCAAGTGCCCCCAAAGAATACGCTGTAGCATTGCTTTATGTGCAGAGTGTACAACCATGTGCCAAACCGAGCATGAGTTACGACAAGCAATTAGAGGCTGACATATAATTTGTGCTGACTTTACATAATGCAGTTTGGATTTGAGGTGAATGCCATTTGCCTTCTGATTTAACGCGACACCTTCACTGACTCATGGGTGAAACGGTATAGCTAAAAAAAAAAAGGTTGTATATATTGTATACCTATAATATTGGGGCAAATCTTTGGTCTGAGTGCACCCATATCACTGTTATATCATTCAGCCAGCTTCTTATCATTTGTTGAGATTACAACCTAATAACATGTCAGATGATGTTACAGCAGTCATAGTGCTCCATATAGTGTTCTGATCAGGGCCACATTGGGTCAAGAGCCTACCCTGAATCTTGGGGTGCAAAGCAGGAATGCACCCTATAGACTGAACCCCAGAAGCATGGAGCTGTGTGACTCAACCTGTTGCTCCACCACGCTGCCAAACATCAACCTAGCTCAGAAAATTAAGCAAACCCATTAATGCTGATTCTCCTTCTCTGCTTTCACAGTGGACCAGCTTTCATGGTAAAAATATACCTCAGAAAAAAAGTATTATTTTTATTTACACTCTTCAATATACAAGGTTTTATGCTTTAAGTCATAGGTTTAGGTTATGGCTTATTCTTGGATTAATAACCATTAAATTCCTCAACAGAACAGATTTTTAAAACAATGGAGCTGATTTTTCCACACAATCATGCTCCAAAATAACAGCAGTGAATGTGAAAATGTTAAATAATGTTAAATATTAGAAGAATGAGAAGAGCAACAATATTTTTTTCTGTATGTACATAGTTTAATTCAAGCAAATAACAATATATTAACAAGTTTCATGATTATATTTCATCATGAAATAAAGTGATCAAAGGTATGGCTGGTCAGTGGACAGTGGGAGTTCCTTTGGCTCGGGTCCAGGCAGGACAGGACGTTTTGCCTTTGCTGGGGCTTCACTGTGAACAAAGAAAACAAAGATTTTTCATTGTGAAACTAAAATTAAATGCCTGAACTCACTGAATATTATGGTGTATTTGCTTATTATTGTCACTGAATAAAGAACCATACACCGCGCTCCAATAATTATGCAAATGACATTTTTCTCGGATTTTCCTAAATGGCAGATGCAAAAGACAGTCAGTAAAATCAAAGTCATCAACAATTACAGTATAAATCAAATTTTATTGACCAGACCTCCCAATGATAACAGTTTTTTTTTAAAGGAGGGGATGATGACAACAACACAAAAACAACAACTGTTCCAAAATGTATTATGCACAACATAGTTACTGAAATCAAAAACATCGCTTGAATTTCTTTGCATGATGAGAAAGAAACTTTCCTTATTATGCCTTTAATTGCACAAACATCTGTGCTCTGACTATGGCACTATTTGATGCTTTTCAGCAGAAGAGAGATCCTTTTTCTTCCCCATATTGCTTAAAACTTGCTTAATAATGTGAAATAATGCCTGGTTAACTAATTATCACAGGTGTCTGAGATTGGTCTCAGTGATCCAAAGAGCCCTGAGACACAATACCATTTGTGAGTTTAATTGAAAAACAAAAACACACTTAAATTAAATTTGCATAATAATTTGGAACGCGGTGTACAACCAACATCAGAACATGCAAATCCACTGAAGCTAAGAAGATTAGGGTCTGACCAGTAATTGGATGTGAAACCGCCTAGGAAATGCTGATTTGTGCTATTTTTATGGATTGGCATAGGATATTTTACATCTTATCTTGTGTATGATTATAATTAATTGCTTCAAATCAATGCTCAGTCTATGCTTTAGCCCGTGTAATTAGCTTATGCCACTGTGAGCACCAATGTGCATTGATGTATCTCTGTTACTCTGCAATTACAGTCAGGAAAGAATCAAATTAAACCCCCCAATGAGATCCCCACTTCCTGTAGGGAGTTAACCGTATTTTCCCTGAAGTTCTTCCACATCTTCATACATTCTGTGAAGTCCATTTCTGTGTTTGAGAACATCTCTCTCCATGAATTTGCTGACATCTGGCAGTCTTTGGAGTGTGGCGAGAGGAGAACATATTTCCTCAGATAGATTCATGTTCATCCAACTGTGGATTAGTCACATTGTCTGCGTCAACGCCTAGTTATATTTCTAGGGAAGTGCAAGTCAGGCGTAGGCTAAGGACAGTTAGCTATGCAGTACAAATTGTATAGATTTGATCCAGATGCATAAACTGGCCTGAAAAATTGAGTGACTGCTGGAGGTGGTACTTTTGAGGGCCAAAAGGGGTTGCTGTTTATCTAGGATCTGTGTGGACTTCAATGTCTGAATTCAGTGACCGTGTGACTTCTGAATAAATGGCACCATCCTCCAGATGAAATGTAAACAACTGGTTTAAAGACTAGGACATACCTCTTTCAATGAGGTATCAGGAAAATGAGAGAAACTTCTGAAGAGGGGATGGGATGTGTTTTCATTTTTCTCATGGACCCAGAAATAGCTAAAGTTTTTACCAAGGTTACTTGATCTTACCTGCCAGCGGTTAGGGCCTTCTGAGAAGACATGATAATAGTTGGTGGAACGGTCTCCCGTCTTCCGTCTCTGGTACAATAGTAGTTGCCAGCAAATTTATGGCTGGGCCCAACAGGAAGCTTGGGAGGTGGCTGAGTCCTGGCACCAAAACAAGATAAAATGTATTGTGTGTGTCGCCTATATAGATTATCATTTCTCAGAAGAGTAAATTAAACATCATCTTGATTGTATTTAACACCACGTATGATACTTTCAAGTATGAATGCAGAGCATATTATTTCAAATTGTTTCAGAATTGTGTTCTGAACATGGTCATATGACAGAATGAATACTGTAGGCAAGTTCCCTTCATATGTTACAATATTACAGTCCACTGACCTCAAGGGTAAGTGAGAATGCATTGATAATGTGATTAGATGCAAATATGCAATAATTTTCATGCATTTGCTTCTAACACAACATAGAAGTGGAGATTAGCACCAGAGGTAACTGTTATCAAGTTAATTTCATTAACTTGGGCCTACTTCAATAGATTAAAACCAACTAAAACGTTTAAAAAAATACACAAACTATTCCAGGACAATAGCATGCTGTATAATTCAACACAAGTTTCCATAAATAAAGCACTGATTAAATAATAACTAAAGACCGAAAACTGAAACAGACACGTACCTTTTAGCTATTTCATCATAACGAAGCTGAAGCTTTGACTGGAGGTCTTTCTGTATGACAAGAGAATAATCATAACATTGTTTTTAAATGATTAATGATTTATATATAATTTTAGCTCATTTAGGGTCAATACACTGTGGACACAAACATTTTCAATTGGCACACAACAGTTGTATAATCTCCAGAGTAATGCATGAACCTAAGTGGGATGCTCTAGCCACAGGTCAGTCTAAGGTCACCATGCTCAATGCCAAGCATCACCTCGGAAAAACACATGAACTATATGCACTCGGAAGAGAACGGTATATTTTTACATTTCACATTCAACTCTACTTTAAAAATATGAAGAAAAATAAGAGTATGATTATGGACCGTTTAAAAAGTGTGTGGCACAGGGCATAGCTTTCTGATCTTTCTTTACCACAGAAAATACATTTGTTAGCATTTTATATCCATAAAATTCATCTGTCACGTCAAGCATTTTTAAACATTAAAAATCATATACAACTCTTATGAAACTAATATATTCAGAAATATTAGAGCTGCCTACAGTTAAAAGTGGATAAAGCCATTAAAAGGACAACGTGATTTCTATATTTTAGAGAAAAGCAGCTGCTGTTTGGATTTTTTATTTCTTTTTATTTTCAAGTTTATTTGATTACTTAATGTTAGTATTAAATGGTGAGAAACCGGTTCTTGTCAATTCTGGATGCTATAGAAGCCACGAATATCGTTAGTTTTTGCTTTAAGGGTTACCCTTCTTTCTAAAATATAATAAAATTAATAAACCCTGAAAATTCAGAAAACACATCTGCAACGTTAGCATTAGAAGCTAATGGCTCCTAGTTTTGTGAATGTAGTGAGCTTTATCAACAAGGACGGTGTTATATTTCCTTGCCTTATGCTTCTCACTGGGAATATCCGCCTTTATTGTGTCTATACCGGTTATAAAATATCTGCTTAAACCACTTACCCCTGACAAAAAGTTCCTGAGCCTCTGAATAATCTTGGTTGCCGACGCCATCGTTGAAGTCAAGGTGAAAAAGCGGCGGTCCGCTGAGACTGACACAGGATCAGTTCAACATTTAGAACCCAAGGTTGTGCGCAGCAGTTTTATCCCGAATAAACTGATCTCAGGTCAGACAGAGACACGACTAGGAAGCGCCGTATATGGCAACCGAGTTTCTTCTCCATCCCATGAAGCTGTTACTGAACAAGTACTGAGTGCATCGCCCCCTAGCGGTTCATGCCCGAAAATTGTTGTACTCCTTCAGTGACTTGCTAATATCTTCAGATATGTATATTCATGAAGTGCACTGTGTAAACTATCCTTTTTAATGAGTAAATATTATCCAAATTGTTCACCAAAAAAAGGTTGTCACAATATCGTCGCAACATAATCATGTTTGTTGGGATCCTGCTGCTTTAATCTGCACTGATTATAATTCAGTTGTAGTAAAGACATGCCTCTGATGGCTGTGGCAAACTAATGTGAATTAAAAGTAGTGTAAACAGTTACTTGACTGACGTGTAGCCCGTGGGATGTGTCTTTTAACGGTCTTTTAAACCTTATTCCTTTAATTAGTAAGAAATAACATGTTTTCTGACTATCAATAAACACAAGTTAGGAACTCAAACTCCACTGTATTTATTTGTTTACAAAGTGTTCCTTATTTTACCCTTCATTTCATGTAATTGTTTTTAATGTGCAGGTATCTATAATCTAAATCTATCAAATCTGCTGAATTATTTAAGAAATTAATCAAATGTAGTAATTGCAATTTTATTATATTTTCATACACACATTTTAAATCACAGCACTACAGAAATATTAGAAATGGAGCTAATGTAAGATTATTGATATATATTATCATGCCGGTATTAGCATACACTTGATTAAACACTTGATATCCTATGTTTAATATGTGAAAGGTATTTCCTATGTAAATGTATGCATTAGTTATTATTATATTACACTTAAATATCAGTGTTTACCAAATGATAACATTAACTAGTGACTTGCTCTGAGATGTTGATCAGACCTAGTGTGTATATTAAATATCAGCTTTTCCTTCATTGGGAAGATATTCTGGTTTTAACCGTTGTGTGGGATGAGGACTACCTCACTCTGCTGAAATAACAATGGACTTCCCACAAAAATAGATTGTCTTAGTGGTTTTTTTGACAGTTTTCCGAAGTACTCTTGAACAAATATTTTAACAGCAGCATGTTTGGTGTGTGGTTCCCAGCCTTGCCGTGCTAACATTTCCTGAAAGGTTCACAATATTATGTCAGAGGGTAAATTACTTAAAGCCTTTGCATTGTAATTTTTAAAAAAAGAATCTTCTTTTTTTTTCCTCTGAAGGTTCTCTCATTAAGTTTGGCACAAAGTGTTGAGCCACGAGCCCTCTTTACTTTATAGATACTCATACTATTTCCATCATTTTGTCCCTGTTGTTCTTTTTCGCCACGTGGTTCTTGGATCTGGGCCCGCCCCTATTTCCCCAGTGCCGTTTCCAATTGGTCGGGAATCGCGCATTGCCATTGGACAACCCCTTTGTCAATCATTTACCTCAACAGCAACTCTATTTGCGAGAGTTACTGCAATTCCCATTTGGAAAAATCTGTAGAGACGTGTTTTATCTGGTTTTAAGGAGAAGAACGGGCCACAAAGAGGGTGAGAAACAAGTATTTGTCTTTTTCTTAGTGCATTAAACAGAGGGAAGATATAAACATGACGTTAACTTTATTCCTGGGCTGCTGTGGCACGGTTTTGTGAAGCTGAAGTTGGGTCTTATTCCACAGTCTAGTTCCACCTTAAATTTTACAGCGGTTCCATTCTGGCGCCTCACGGTGTTCTGTGGATGTTTTTTTGAGGATGTAAAGGCTGTTATTTGGGTTTCAGAGTGGATTCCGAAGCCACAAAAACGTACTTCAAACTACTTTTTTGACTTCTGAGCATAACATTTACTGCTGAGCCATATCCCCTTCAGGCGACTCAATTATCGTCCCGCCACCTCCTCGTAGAGAGGAATGTTATCAAGTAGCTCCCTCAAAACTCCCAGAATATCCCGCGGAAAGGAATTTAAAGCGACATCTTTTTTTGGGAACTGCTGCTGACATGACCTCCTTTAAAATGTGTTTTTTTTTTCTTTAAAAACTTCGTAGCTGCAGTTTTCACATTTAATCCATATTTTACATTTTTGATTTAATTAATTTACGTAAGGAATACCTTGAATATATCGTGTACCATTCGTACGGAGAAAACTTGTTCGTCTAAAGCTGTATTGGGGTCTTTCAGATTTGACGAGACACGCCCTTCATTTATATATAAAACACTGTTTTGTGACCACTTTAACCTTTAGCTTACACGTTCTTACCTTTCCAGTAAAATATTAGAAAGGTAAAGTGATGGTAAATCTGATATAAACCTATAGAATTGTCTCTTGTGCGCTTACTAAATTATTTTGCTGGACTACTTTATCAAACAAGGAAAAACCTTGCCGTTTAAATTGCTCCATATCGTGGAAGAGCCAACTGTTCGATACGAATGTGTTTGTAGAATTAAAATCAGTTAATATAAACAAGCTGAGCTGCAAAAAGAGCCATTTTGTCATAGTATTTGTATTATAACATACACCTTTTGTAATCTGGATATCCTCTTTTACAGCATACAACACTTTAGCCCCGCCCATTCACACTGACGTTATAAAGAGTGTTAAAACCGGAACTGCTTTTTGAGTCTGGAAGTAACTTTGTTGTGAAAGGTGCAGGGGGCAAGAAAGTGGGCCCTCAAATCCATGTTTGAATTACAGTTAATCATCATTATCATCATCATGAAATGAATGTGGAGTAATGGGGAAAATTATCAGATTGTGTTTCCAATTAGTTAATTTTATACGGTTGTGTTTTGGCTTCATACTGAGATGTGTCACGTAGGGCCTGATGACTTGGGGTGGAGATGAGGTATATCTGGAGGGTATTATACAAAGCAAGATTTCTCATTTTAGCCAGATAACTTAAGCCCAAGATCAAGCTTGTCATAATAGGAAAATAAATCCTCAGGCTTTAAGTTATCTGGCTAAAGAAATCCTACTTTGTGGAACAGCACGCAGGAGACTTTTAGTAAAACTTGGTAAAATAGACACACACCGCCTGTATCTGGATAAGAGAGTGTCTCATAGGTAAGCAGAACTATGAAGTAATTTATGATAAATATCTTTAGATTGATTGACAGTTATATGAAAGGAAACAGTTGAATAATAATAAGATTGGACAAGGCTAACTTTACTGGGAAGTCATTAAAGAGAAAATGAACCAGGGAAAATAGGAAGAGCCAATTAATAAACCCATGAACTACAAACATTGTTTAGTATTTTCTTTGCTGAAACCAAACTGCTCCTAATATTTTTCCTAATATTGAATACTTTGTTTCCTAATCGTTTTGTGTTTTTAAGTAATTCCATAACAGAATTTTACACAAGTTTAATAAGATGAAAGTTTTATGAAATATCTGTTGTGCCGTGTTTATCTCAGCATTGAGCGACAAAACAGAAGCACAAAGTTTTACCGTTCTGTCGTGTTATTGACTAAAGTTTATTCTTAATTTATTGAATAAATTAAGCAAAGATGGCATTTAGAAGAAGTATTTTACCCAGATTATACAGAAATGCCAACCCGTTTCTCCTAATAAATGCAGCACAGTGCACTTCAATGGGCACCATTCATGTGGATAAAAAAACCCTAGTCATATAATCAGTATCGGAGGTGTTATCTAATCTAATAATCTAAACTTTTCTGCGTGGTCTTGGTGCCGCTGTCCCAGACTGTTTGGACAGGTATCTTCAGCAAGCTGCTGTAATTTCAGATTTTCAGACTCCACTCTCAAGTTGACGGGGTCCAAACAAACATAGAGTGAGAGAGTCCAGATACACAATTCTAACTGAACATTTGGCATCTGTGTTTTTGCCTGGAAAATTAGAGGTTGTAATGTGATGACACGTCTCTCACCGGAAGCAAAGAAGACAAAATTAAATTAAGTTGTTGACTTGCACTCTGAAAATTGAACTTGCCTCCTAAACAGTAAACTTTCACATGCTTCACATCCCGTGATTCTATTTATGGACGGTTCCCCAGCTTAGGCCAGTGGCTCTCTTACTGCCCTTCTCCTTCATTTCCTTACAGGATAGGATGTCTTTCTTCAAGGCTTTAATTTATCAAGCATCTTCCTGTGCTAGTAAAAATGAAGGGATCTAAATGGCTAATGTGTACAGTTAGCAGAACAACAATAAAAATCGGCATCATTTTAAATGTTAAGGATATAAGCAATGTCTCTTCGACAGGCTTGAATCTAAAGAAGCTTTCAGCATTGTTGGTAGATTCCAGTTCAGTGCCTCCAAAAGCGACATTACAGATGGTTTAGACCTAAAAATTTGTTCTTGGCTGAGAGGCAGGTACGTGGCACAGGCTTTTTAGCACAGTATTCACCAAAGACGACTTGCCAATATCAGCATTACAGCTAAAAACAAAACATAACAATTTGGATAGAAAATAAACTGGCTATTTTTGTGTTGCAGATGTGGTCCTTGGTTCCCATTACTGTTACTTTAAAGAAACCCTTTTCAGTAAGTTTCTCTACACCATTTTACATCAAATTTGATTGAGCAGTTCACAGCTCAGCTGTTAAATCATGTAGAAATTTGGGAAATCAGTGGGAATTCCCCACAACTATTTTACATCTCATTTACAAATCTGATTTCTTTAAAGAACTAGACATTAAAAGATTATTTTTCATGAATCATTTTTGGTCTCTAGATATATAAAACAGCGTTAGCAAGGGAGTAGGCAAAACCACCTTAGATACTTATTTAGTAACCAATTTTTGCCATTATTCGGGGATAATATTTTTGAATTAATGTTGTTTTTAATGTGTTAATTCCTGATTCATTATTGGTTAGTCTTTTAACATTATTGTTGCTTTTATCTGTGTATTGTTTACTCTACTGTAACGTCATCAGCTTTTTGGACTATCTTGCCTATAAGTATTTTCTATATTTATGACTAGGTAAAGACAAGTATTAGCATTAGAATAACAGCATTGCAGCTACACAGTTATACCACATTGTAATTTAAATTTATTTTCACCCAATGGATTAATACATAAAGAACAAAACAATTCATTAGAACATGTCGGATAGTCTTTGTGTGACGTAAAATCTGAAAAGAACAACTGCCTTCTCTGCATCACAGTCATACAGGCACTAGGTATAATATAATAATAATATGCACAACTCAAAATAAACTTAGCTATTATGGCATTTTAGGGGCACATTTATTTATACATATATGTATGTATGTATGTAGAGCCCTGGCACATCTCACAAAGCGAAATAAATCTCACTTATGGCTGTATTTCTCTTGAAGCCTATGGCTTTAATTATCTTCTATCAGTTATGTGTACATTTTAGAACTAAATGTGCTCTGAAATGGCACAGAAAGAAAGATATATGGTTTTCTGTTGATAGGTTTTTAAAAAAATAACAATTTCTTAATTTCTTTGTGTTTTCTTTAGGATTTTAGTTGGATAGGTCTAAATATGTTGTACTTTACCAATGCAATTAATCATATGACATGATTGAAGAGCATCTCCTGCTAATCACATGTGCCATGTTTATTGATCTTGCTGGTGGTTACGTTGAACACCGTTACTGACACTGAGTTTACCTTTACTTTGCCATGGTGACGCCATCTTTGACTATTTTTCAATCTGATACGTCCTTAAGTATATACTGAACAGAACCCCACTAAAGGCTCATTCTCTGGAGTGTCTTTACTATTAAAATTCATTTGAATATATATTTAAAACCATGTTAACCAGGGCCTTAGCAAGTATCACAGTCGTGCTTGATACTGTAAACCGTTATCACTCAGCACTCCCAAAGATGTAGAACTCGTGTCTACTCCTACCACTCTTATCTGCTTATTGTTGTACCTCCTTTGGTCGTTTTAACAAGACACAAACACAGCAGGCTGCATGCGTTATGTCTTTTACAGGAACCACTTTTTGAGTTTTTACTACAGGCAGTTTCCACGTTGCTTTGCATCGCTTCCAGTTGTTTTCGCCTTTAATTGCTGGAGCGCTGTGAAAGATGCGCACGTCTGCTGACCGAGGCCGTTTTATAGCTAAAGATACCTTTTGAGATGGAAATTATACTTTTCTTTCATGAACCCTTGATTCATCCCCTCAGTAAACCTACCTTGAGTGTGACAGACTGACAGCTTAATTACATTTGGATTCCTCTCCTTGCCATTTGCTTTCAGCTTGAGGTTCACTTGAAGTGGCAAATCAAAGCTGGAGCCTGAATTTATGACTGAATGCATTCAAAGATTTTTTTTTTCTTTTCCTACTGAAACAGCTGCTTGTGGGATGTTTTATATTTCTTTTTCTTTTTGTTTTTAAATATATTTACAGGTAGATAAAAGCTGCAAATGAACAGTGGGGGATACTGAAAAAGAAATTCAGGAAAGCTTGTGTATTCTCTGTTTTACCTCAATTAGAACTCCAGCTAACACGTCGACTGTTTGTAGCCAGGGTAACATTACTGGGTTATACAATTTGCATTACTGTAGCTGAGAAGACAGACCTTTGACAGGTCTTTAAATCTAAGTACACAAGCAAGCTTTTATTGGATTAGGTCGGAGGGCCATGTTTTTAGGCTTTAAAACTATGTTGTTGTTGTTGGGTTTTTTTAAATAAATGAGTGCAATCACAGACCACCCTTCATTTATTTAATTTCCAGTCAAAAACGGCTCTTGAGTAGAAAAGTCTTTCATTTGCAGGAGATGTTTATATTAAAGATAGGAAATAAAAATACGTTTTCAGAATTGGATCCCATCACCGCCAGGACTAGAACTGTCAGGAAAACAGCTCTTAAAGTTATCAACAGCTGTTAAGAGGCTCTTACTGGGGGGAAAAAAAACACAAAGAAGGAGGAAATTTGTAACTGGAATTACTAGGAATGTGAGAAGGAGGAAACACGGCCAACTGTAATTTGGAAGGGTGCAGAAACGTCCCTGCATATTTCTTTGAAAGCCTGCAAACAGCAGTTGTGAAAAGAGTGTTATAATAAAGACACTTATGGCTTTTGTGTTGTTTGTTTATTTATTTATTTATTTATGTTTGTATTTTAAACCTTTTAATTTTTGGATATTTTTTATTTGTGCTGAAAATCTAATGGACATTAGAGTAGACATTTACACAATCCCGTATGTCTCTGGAGTCCTCTAAAGACAGATGTGTCATCCATTATGACCAAAAACAAAGGTAACGCACACTTGCGTCCTCATATGTACCTCGTTCCGCCGCCTGATATCGATCATGTTGCGTTATGAATGTGTTCTTCAAATGGACAGTCCATAGAAGGTTAGGGCTGAATGCTTGTTTATGGTCTGGCGCCTGATGTGTCAGTGACTGCAGTAAGTGATGCATCTGTAGTTTGTTGTAATTGGTGGATCATAAGAAATGGTGTTTTGCTGTGAAATATGGAGCGCTGTAATAAAAACAACAATAATGAACTCCACATCTTGTGTTCTGTTGATGCTTTATGTTCAGAGACTGCGAGGTTTGATGTAAACAGCCCCATTTTGTCACTTCTTTTGCGGTCATAACGTTTCACAGACAAGAAAATGATCTATATGTCACTTGTAATGATGGCTTGTGTGTTATTTGTCCTCAAAGAAATGTGTTGTGCAGTTTCTTACAGATGGGAGAGTGAGAACCACTACTTGCTTAAAATTACAACTGTTTTTACTGAGAACCAGAATAGCCTCTGCTGCATTGTTTGCTATAAATTAGAGAGGAGAGATTGGAAGAATGTTACCTCGCTAGTTTATAGGCCTTCTGCTGGACATGGGACCTAAGTAGAACTGGGGCTCCATGGCTTTGTTTGTGCATGAGGAAATGTGTATAGATGTACAATGGACTTACCATCGTTGCCAGTTGGCAGGATATACTTATTATTGAATTGCGCAGCAAATGCCATTCAAATGCACATCTGAGAATTAAATTTGTCGTCCTATATCTGTCTTCAGCTGACAATTCACAAAGAGCTTCTCTATAATTGGATCTGTATTGCCTCGAGTATCCATTTAGCCTCTCTTAAAATGTTACATACTGTTGTATGCAGGAAGGCAACTTTATGTTGAGCTCTTTTTAGCCACAAGCACTTGATGCTAATGATATGACTTTGTCGACTCACTCTGGTCTGTCACCTCTTCTTATCCCAAAGCTGTGTTAAGTCATTTTTGGGGAGTGAGACTGTGAACAGCTGGATGTTATGTAAAAAAAAATCAAGGGGGGTGGGGATGAACATGGAATTCCCCTTCCTTTCTGCTGAATGGAGCAGCTGAGTGTACCTAAGCTCTGTTTTCTTGTACTGTAGAATTCAACAGAAATTTGGCGTATTTAGTGGGGTCTGTTTTTGTTTTTTAACCCTTTTCTTCTTTCAGGGAAATCATGTTCATCGCTTTTGCAAGCAAGTTGTCGTCTTTGAGTTGATGTCTCCACTCTATATCCACATGACTGATGATTTCATTACTCTTAGACATGCCAAAATGTAATAATGAAATAATAAAGACTTTATTTGTGTGTGTGTGAGTGTGTGGGGGGTTAAACTTTCAGTTGTTTACTGTGGTTGTATTTGATGCCCTGGTTACTCTTCCAGAAGTAGGCTATTTTTTTTTTCAAGCGCCATTTAGTTCTGGTCTAAAAGTCTGATAGGTTGAAAAGCATTAAGGCAGTGCTACAGCTAAAGAGGGACAGAGGCAGTAACATTTGGAAACTAAGCAACTCCCAGATTTTGTACTCAGAAAGGGCCTGCATTTCCAGTAAAAGTATTATAAAAAGTCACACTACTCAGCGGCGATATATATATATATATATATATATATATATATATATATATATATATATATATATATATGCGCCTCAGCACTTGGTGACACTGATTTGTAAATGTATGTGGTCTGCCACTTTGTGGCCGACATGCTGTGGTTTCTAAACACATAGACTTTTCAGTAAAACCGCTCAGAGTTGTACGAGGAATATTTAGGTGGGGAGAAATGTCATGAACCAACTTGAATATACATTGAATGATTCATAACAATTTTCATCATTCCTGAAATATTGAGTCTTTACTAATCTTTCTTTTGAATCTACTTGTCAAAGATTAGCAGATTACTTTCACTTTAGGCAATGAATTCTTCACTCAGCCCCTTATTCAGTTCCTCTCTACTCCTTCCAGCTCTTTTTGTATATGAGATGAAGATGTGAGGGAGTGGACTGGAGAGCAGAACAAGGAGACTTCAGAAAATTTGCCATGTATGTGGCATAATGGTCCATTATATAGGGTTCAAAGTGCCTTTGTGTGATATCAAGAATCAAGGGGCTTTTTTGTTATTTGAGTTGTCCAAAATTTTAAGTTTAAAGACATAATTTAAGGCTTCCTACCCTTTGTAGGTTTTTGAAATGCTGAACTGGCCTCCAAATGTAGCTTGGTTGTTTGGTCATGTGAATATTTTGACCTTATTATGGGCATTGCAGGCCGGCGCCATTTTCCCATTTGTTTTGACTGCAGTGAATGTCTGCACTCATACAGTTGCCATTTTATTTGTTTCTGTTTTAAGACTGTTTTATTTTCACATCTTCATTGCCATCATTCAGCAGCATTATGGTTTACTGTTAGAAACGACTAGTTTCATTGTTTTTTAATGTAATGGTGTGTTGTGCATTGTACACTTTTTTTTTTTTTTTTTTTAAAGTCCCATAACTAAAGAAGTGCAAATGCAGTTATGGTAGTGAACATTGCATTCCTGTACAGTCAGCTGATACCAGGGAGCAAGAGTCTGCAACTGTGATTTGTGCTCTTCGTTTCCTTGTTTATATCCCTCTCCTCTGGTTTTGAGGAAGCAGCTTGTGGTCCCTTGATCAGTTGTCTGGCACTCTGAGTCCTGGAAGACAATAGGGGGCGTCTCTGGGGGCTTGAGGGTGTTATCAAACCTGCTTCCCTTCAGGAAACTGCAGATGTGTAGCACAGTTAAGTTGAGGAACATGAGAACGTACGGCTGCATACTATAATGCTCATCTGTATTGCTAGGCTCTGTTGGTGTAGTTTTGTGATGGCAGTTCAAGAGCCATTCTTTTGTTGTCACTCATTCTTCAAGTCCTTTTAAGCCTTTAATGCTGCTTTTTCACTGCATGGAACCTACATGACTCTACTCGACTTGGCACGGCTCTTTTGACTTTCCACTGGCCAAATCTGGTACCTGATCCGCGGAACCAAGTACTTTTTTCATTCCCTGCTCGCGCCGGGTTCCAACTGTGGCGAGTAGGTACTAAACAGTGATGTGTAAACCCTGCAGAGCGCTGATTGGCCAGATAGACGTGACATGCAGAGCTCATTCAAATCTAGCACAAACTTGCAGCTTGTAAAATCTCTTAAATTACAACAGCTTTTACATTTATTTTTATCGGACTCACAACAGCAGCTCGTAACATTACCTCGAGGTGTTTTGAAGATATTTATATACTCCGTGGGCTGATGGCCGACAAATTTCCAGCGAAAGCCGAATGTGTAACAAGGAAAACTGATCTGTGGGAATCGGGTAATGGAGCTGTGTTCAGTCCAAAAAACAAAAACAAAACTAGAATACACAATGAATAAACAGCGCCTAAATTTACCGCCACTGTTGTTGTGGTTTTCAAAATTAGCGATTCCAGTTAGAGACTGAGTTTTGGGATGTTACCAGCTCCATTTCATGGGGGAGCTGTGCTAGTGGAAAAGTGACGAGCTTTATGCGAGTCGAGTCGTGTAGAGCCGGACCCATGCAGTGGAAAAGCATCATAAGTTTGACACACATTCCAGGGCTGACTTTGTGTACTGAAAACACATAGGCGCAGCTTCCCTTCCCTTGTAGTAGAGTGATGACACTGAAACCTCCCAGCTTTTAAAATGGTGAATATTTGTCTGACAGTGGCTTACAAGAAACTGTTAAAACGTTTGTTGAATGTAGGTGGTGGAAGCAGACATACAACAAAGTCCAAATTTGCTCATAACCAGAACAAATCTTTGCTGGAAATGATGTAAACAAGTGCCCACAGATTTATTTCACACTTGACTAAAATGCCATGTTCCGAATTATTCATTCCGTCTCTCAGTAGTCAACAACAGAATTTTCTTACAAGCTTTTTCAAAAGCTCTACAGCGATCTTCTTGGTGGAGATCTCCAGGTTGTGTGTGAATGCATGGCAAGGGTTTTAGGAGGATTTTTCATGAGGAGGCTATAAACCACTGCTTTTGTTTTAAATAATTTACTTTTATAAACCAATTAATTCACTAATAAACCGAAGATAGAAACTTTAACAGTTTTAACTTTAAAACGTATTTCAATATCTCCCTTATTTTCTGCAGAGCTGCAAAAAGCATTAATTCTGACAGAAGTATTGCTTTTAAAACAGTCCTGCCGTGGCTGGAATTCAAATCAACGCAGCTGGTGGAGCTGTGGAAAGCTGTTTTTCTGTTTGTGTGAACCTTCCATCCTCGTGGCATGTTGTTAAAGAGAATGGGGGCACTGAGAGGAATGTGTGCCCCCCCCCCTTCCCTTCCCTGTAATTAGGCACTTATCAGCAGACTTTGTAAACACTGCGATACGTTTCTCAAAGGGAAGGAGATGAGGGAGTTCAGCGAGCTGCTGGTCCAGGAAACAAGCTGACACGCGGTATCACGGTCAAGCATGACTGACTGATTTAAGGCAGGCCTTGATGTAGTCGACCCGTGTAGGGCACGTCTGAGTGTACACATCCCGCATCGAGAACACCGTGTGAGGTCAGGCGCCTCGGTATAACACTGTACCCCTCCAGCAGCAAAAACACCACTCTGCCTCATTAAATATGAACACATTTGTCTGGAATGAAAAACAACGTGTGTTATTTTGTATTTGAATAATTGGTAACAGCTATTTAATGAATTGCTTTTTCAGTTTAGTTCTGATGAGTGACACTGCACTTCTGACTTATTCATTTGTTTTAATATATTGTTTTAACAACAGTTAAAATGTAAAACATTGCCATTAAAAAAACAATATATTTAAATATGTATAGCTCAGCCTAAAAATTACGTTTGTTTATTCATTCATTCATTCATTATCTGTAAGCGCTTATCCAATTCAGGGTCGCGGTGGGTCCAGAGCCTTCCTGGAATCATTGAGCGCAAGGCAGGAATACACCCTGGAGGGGTGAAAAGTTGTGAAGTGGATTGTAACAGTGTTTCTCAGCTGACTGAGAAATGACCGCATGACATAACACTCTACTTTTGTTTTTGATATTTGTGCACCAGCAATTACGAATTCCTCTAAGGGTTAAATCAGTGTAATAACCTTCTTCTCTTGTTTCACAGCTTACAATCTGCCCATTCACATTGCTACTTTTTCTTTTCTTTTCTTTTTGTACACATCCACCTACACCTTGTGCCCAAATTACAAGTCCGAGCCTGGTCACATTAGCAGGATATGAGAGGGAAGTGTGTGGTGGAATGTGCCTAGGGCTCTGCGAAAAACAGATCTGCACACACAACATGCTATTGCCACCCCCTTCTCCACCCCTTCCTCTATATCTGTGTTTTCCTGACTGCATGCATGTGTATTAAGTGTATTTCCATGACTAGCTTTTTCCAGTACTGGTAACTGGTGCTGTTTCTTTAAAAATGCATAAAGGAGCACCAGGTGAATGTGTGTGTTGTGGATGAATGGGTGAAACTGTTTTTTAAAAAAGGTAACCAGCCACAGCCTATGTACTAATAGCTCTGTGGGTTAGATCACAAACACATAGACCTTTGTGTTGAAGTCCCTTAATTGCCTGTTTCTTGCTTTTCTCAGAGCAAGTGGTTAGTGGAATTCAAGCTACATACAAGGTTCCTTATTGTAGTAAACATGGTGGATGATTGCGTCTAAAACGACTGCAAACTCTATGCTTTTAATGATTCTCTAATAAAGTCTAGCACTTGTTTTTGTCAAACTAGGGCTGGACGATGTGGCCATGATATTTTATATCACGATATGGTACTTAATTTTGGTTCTGATATTCTGATATAATTCTGATATTGATATAAACAACATGAAGATCACAGAAAATGGACAAGAAGATTCATATCGACTACAATGAAATGATGCCAGTGCCCTGTAATAAACGTCGCTGATATTATTTACAGATGCCGTATATAGAAGTATTGAAAGTGTGTTTAAAAATCAACAAAATATTCTGTATTGCTATATATATATATATATATATTCATTCATTCATTATCTGTAAGCGCTTATCCAGTTCAGGGTCGTGGTGGGTCCAGAGCCTACCTGGAATCTTTGGGCGCAAGGCGGGAATACACCCTGGAGGGGGCACCAGTCCTTCACAGGGCAACACACACACTCGCACCTTCACTCACACACTCACACCTACGGACACTTTTGAGTTGCCAATCCACCTACCAACGTGTGTTTTTGGACTGTGGGAGGAAACCGGAGCACCCAGAGGAAACCCACACAGACACAGAGAGAACACACCAACTCCTCACAGACAGTCACCCAGGGCAGGAATTGAACCCACAACCTCCAGGCCCCTGGAGCTGTGTGACTGCGACACTACCTGTTACTACTATGTTACTATGTACATGAGCTTTTTTTTTGCTTATGTGGTTGTTGAAGAAGTTCTTTGTAACAGGCTGAAATGCTGGGCCCCTAATGGGGTCTCCAGGTGTGTGTAGTGTTTGCATCTTCGGCCTGTAGAAGCAGTGTAGCTGTAGCTTCTACTAAACACATCCCTGCAAGGACATGATTGCCCAACACGTTGATCTGGATCTCCATCATTCTGATACTGTGAAAGGCTACGGTGATTACTGTTTGTATGGATTATGTAGGCTTAGTTTGCTTGTAATTTGCTACATGATGTCATGCTCTGGACCTCAGGCTTGGGACAGATGCCTGGATTTACCTGGGTTAGCTTTACTTAACAGTTAGGTTTTGGATGTTTCTTACGTAGAGACATTGAATACTGCTAATGTGCTGCTATAAGGGCTGTTGTCAGCTGTAGAACTCTGCGAGAGCCTCTATAGCTATGAAATTACACATAATATGTCAGAATTTGACAAGGTAAATACTACACAAAATCCTAATCTCTCCTCCTGGATGAAACATGTTTCATCTTTCTCATGTCTGGGTCTTCCTTGCTACGCTCGTGGTTTTCTGGTAGAGCCCGTATTCCTGTGGTGATAAGGCATTCTGGCCCTTTTCTCAGAGAGCACCTGGGTTCATTCTTAACATTTCTCAAAATAAGAGTGCTGATCTATTATCAGATTCCTCTCTTGTACATGATTGTTGTACTCTGACAAAGACAGGTCCTAGACAGGCAGCTGTGCCCTGTAGTTTTACGAGTATAAATTGTCATATCAGTAAAGATTCCTGTTGTTAAATAGTTGGAATGGAATCCTTCATTGTTCCTAAATCCTTTCCTAGACCAACAAACATTCAGAAAAGCATGATAAACCTGTAATCACACTATATATGTTTTATATAAATACATTATATGTTTTACATTCTTAAATGGCTTTTTGCTTATTGTAGATTTTTGTACATTTTTATTATTTTGCTTTTTACCTCACAGGTCCTGAATTGACTTCTGGAGGGGCACCAGAAGGTTCCAGAAGATGACCCAATCTGTGCACATAAACCCCAAGCTTCCAAGTGAGTGTTTGCCTTGATAATTGTAGCAGGAGGTTATAAAATAGCAGTTGTAGCCCAGTGATGTGGCTTCTAAATACCACCCAGATGTCCAGGATTTCTGACAATTTTATTTATTTATTTTTTTCCAGAATATTTTATATGAGGAATAATTATAAAATATAATACTGTTATATTATTTTGCATTTTAATATGAGATTTATTGTTTGTTATTTTCATAGTGCTATGCCAAAAACCAGTGGTTCTGGTGACTAGCACAACAGAAGTAAAAACTGCTTAAACTTTAATTGCCTTTCAAAGCAGCCATTTAGTAGCATAAGCAACACATTTTTCAGGATATAATACATTGTATTAATATGGTATTAGATATGTCGTAACCATTTACAAGAGGAAGGTGGAAGTCCATTTAAATAATTATATAAATTATAGGGAAATAATATTGATATCTAGAGGTAATTGGGCTCCTAACAATTGTGCAAGACCTGGTGGACAATCTTCATCAAAAATCTCCTCATTCATGAAATATTGCCCCATAAACTTTAGTTTTTTTTGTTTTATTTTTGCAGATTTGGGTGCCCCTTTCCATTGTGCTACTCAGGAAGAAATGGATCAAAGCGGATCCTATTCTGTAGAGACGCCATATGGATTCCAACTGGACCTGGATTTTCTCAAGTATGTGGAAGAAATAGAGAGTGGTCAGAGTATGCGAAGGGCCCACATGAGCCCTCGCAGATCATCCCGTAGTGACAGAGCCTCTCAGAGGAGTGTAGGGGGTCGTGCAAGTGGCTGGACATCTACAGAGTCCTTGGCATCCACAACAAGCGAGGACGGACGCTCGGTTCCGCCACCGCTTCCTCGAAGCCATGTCACATCTCAGAGTAAGTCCCAGCCACTTTCACCATCTCTAGTTTTCAGCCCCACCCTGCCTTCGCTTTCAAAGATTCCACCTCCGCCACCACCACGTAACCCGAGAGTGGAGAGGACGCTGCTCGAAACAAGCCGTCGTCTGCAACAGGAGCAGTGTTTCTTCCCAAATGGTATGGGGTCCCCTCTTTCGGACGTTCCCAAGATGACTGTCAAGGATGGAGGGTCCACCGGGAATTTGTCTGCATCCTCCCAGCTCTCTCCAGATGGTCAACTACAACAGGTTACACCCATGGTGCAGAATCCTCCTTCTAGCGGCTGGACCAGGATTAGCCCTCAGAACTCCGGCAGGAGCACCCCAGCTTCCATCATTGGGGCATCCTCTATTCCCCCAGCGCAGCTCCAGACAGTACGAGAGCAGATGGCTGCAGCCCTCAGGCAGCTTAAAGAGATGGAGGAGAAAGTGAAGGGAGTACCAGTGTTGGAGAAAGAAGTGGCTACGCTCCGCAGTGAAAAGGATAGGCTGATTGTGGCCCTTCAGAAGAAAACAGAGGAACTAGAAGCTTTAGTCAAAATGCAGAGTGACAAAGCTGTGGCAGTTACTTCGGATCCCGTAAGTTCTGGTCAAGAGCTTAAATCCAGTAAAAAACTAAAGGAACATCCAGCTACGATAATCGAGAAAAGATCTGTAGCTATAGGACATGACATCCCGCTTGAAGCAGTGGTGGTTTACAGTCGTCTGGATGCTAAGGATGCAGTAGTAGAAGCTGCAGTTGATGTCTGCCATAAAGCTGTAGAGACTGAAAAGCTGACCACGCACAACCAGGAAGTCCAGGCTGAGGTCCAGACGGAAGAGGTGTCCGTCTGGGTGATGGAATCTTTACTTGGCCTCTCGAGTGAGACTGAACGAGAAATGGACAACCTGCAACAGACAATCAAATGCCAGCACGCGTCAATCCAAGTCCTGGAGACACAATTAGCCCAGGCCTGTCAACACGTGGATGAGCTGAAAGCTAAGGAGTTGGAAAGGACGTCTAAGGTCTTGATAGGGAGAGGGACCCTCGTCAAACCGGAGACTGCTGAGGCCCTAGTGGAAACGGAGCGTTGTTTGAAATCCTCAGTAGGAGTCTGGGTTTCAGATGCAGATTTTCCAGTGGCAAAAACTGAGCAAAGCGTTCAGACAGACTCTGTTGAAGTTTCAAAAGAAAAGACCCCTGTGATGCGGGTCAGCACAGGTATACAGTGGGAGAATCTTTACAGCACTGACCCGCAAGACAGTCAGGAACAGTCCGTCTCTGCAGAGGGTGAGTAAGAAGTAACTGTCCATCAGGTAGTGGACAACATTCTTTATTCTTAATAATGATTTTAAAACAACATTGTACTTGGGTTCTTTCTCTGCATTCTTAAAAATAAAGGTTCTTTGTGCGATGCCTTAGAAGAATCACTTTTGGTTCCATAAAGAACCATTTTGGAACTTGGATACGAATCCTTATGGAAACAAAAGTGCTTATTCTATGGCATTGCTCAAAAACATTTTGTAGCACCTTAATTGTGATGTATGTTTATGTATTCCACTAATTAAAAAGCTACAGGCCCTCTGAAATCGATCATGAAGAGAAAAGATGGGAGTGGTTCGGCAGCAGCTTGCAGCATGGGGAAGAAGAGCTTGAAATTCGTAGGAATTCTTAATGGAGGGTGAGGTTTCTCTTTGTTTTTCTTGAAAGTCTTCTCACAGTTGTGGTCCAGATTTCATTGCAATCACTTTAATGTGTCTCATACACGTCCCGTTTACGTTGAGTGTGTCTTATGTCCTCTTCGTATGCTGACTGTGTTACTGTCATCATTCACCATCCTGTCTAGGTATGAGTCGACGTCTAGTGAAGAGGAAGAGGATGATGATGAGGATGAGGAGGAGGAAGGAAGCTCCTCTGACGGAAGTGGGGCTGGTGCGTGCTCAGACAGCAGTGAGGAGGAGGCAGCAGCTCTGGAGGATACTTCTGATGAAGAAAGGAACATAAATTTGGATGAGAGCGATAGTGATGAAAACACAGCAGCTGCTGCAGAAGCTGTTAAGGAGCAGGTTGAAGAAGTGAAAGAAAAGTAAGCCACAGATCATGTTTATTATATTGTAACATGAGGGTCCAAAAATCAGATGTGGTTTTCCACTTACAGGAAATGTACTCGGTCAGCTATGCACACACACTAATGTAGTGTCTGTTTATTTATTGTACGATGACCTGGTCACAGCTGCGCCATGCTTCCTGATGCCTTGGGAGATTAGAGTATGAGCTACAGAATTAGGTGTTAAAACTGCTGCTATGAGTATTTTTAGCCATTTACTTTTGTCCTTTTTAAGCTAGTCATACAGTCTTGAAAATCACATAAGCCTGTTTACTGGAAGTTACTGAACAAGTTCATGTGGCTTAATATAATGAAATTATACAGGAAAAGATGGCAAATATCTTGCACATAGCACCCACGCCAATTCATTTCATCCATTCATCCACCCATTATCTGTAAGCGCTTATCCAGTTCAGGGTCGCGGTGGGTCCAGAGCCTACCTGGAATCATTGGGCGCAAGGCGGGAATACACCCTGGAGGGGGCGCCAGTCCTTCACAGGGCAACACAGACACACACACATTCACTCACACACTCACACCTACGGACACTTTTGAGTCGCCAATCCACCTACCAACGTGTGTTTTTGGACTGTGGGAGGAAACCGGAGCACCCGGAGGAAACCCACGCAGACACAGGGAGAACACACCAACTCCTCACAGACAGTCACCTGGAGCGGGAATCGAACCCACAACCTCCAGGTCCCTGGAGCTGTGTGACTGAGACACTAACCTGCTGAACCACCGTGCCGTTCCAATTCATTTCAGTTGAATTTAATTTTATTTATAGAGCGCATTTTACAATTAGTTTCCCAAAGCAGCTTTACAGATAAGATACAGATGAGCATCACTGATGGCAGTGACAGGAAAAGGTTAACTGATAGAGCATGAAGAGGAAACCAACACACAGAAAGGGAACACATCCTCCACTGGAGCAAAACATTAAACAATGGACAATACATGAAGTCCAGAGTAGAAACAAAGACCAGTATGAATGAAGAACTACAGCTAGAATGAGTGTGTGGTGGTCTATAACGTCCATCTGACCGTATTCCAAAAACACCCTCACCAAAAGCGCCTCAGGGGTCATTGGCTCTATTTTCTGGTTAACTATGAGAAACGGAAATTTTCTTTAAATCTGATACGTGGCGGAAATAGCCCTTTCACAAACTCCACATTCCAATTACAGGAAAATATCTGACCGTTCTGTTTTCCTCTTTTTACACAGATGAGGGGAAATTCCATCTTTCTGTTCTTTTCTTCCATATAAAGGAGACAGTATGAGGATGGTCCAAAAATATTGCTCTTTAAGGGCTACAGGCTGTTCTTGTCTTTTAATACACTGTTATAAATAAAACCAATTTCTCCAGGTCAGAGGGACTTGATGTCCCCTGTATGCTGTTCTTTCCTCTCCACCCATGATCCATAGCCCTAAAGATGGTCTTTTTTGTGTTTTTAAACATGGCGGACATTTTTATTTCTTTATTTATTTGTGTCTATAGGTTTGAGCTGAGTTCAAAGATGCGCGAGGCTTGTCTCATTTTGAAGAATCACTTGAATGATGGCACCAAAACCACAAAGAGTAAAGAACTGGTAGGAGCTATTTTTCTATATTATATTTAAACATATTATATTAATGTTTTGTAAAAAAAAACATTAGCCGATAGCATGGCTGCCTTCATCATAGGGATGATAACTTAACATTAATATGGTTTGCTATGTTTTTGTGTATGAAAATGACATATTGCTCCTTGTTCCATTTGATATTACTTCAGAAGTGACCTTGAAGTCATTAAACACAGTCAACTTGTGTGGACTTTTATTGTTGCAGCTGTCCAGCACTCACACTGTGCAATTGGAATGGTTCCGTGTGTCTAGTGCTAAGACGTCCCAGCCGCCGCGGGTCTCCAACTACCTGATGGCCTTCTCTGAGATCTCCCCCGTCCTGCTGGGGCATGTAGTCAACATGACTGATGGCAATGGCAACACAGCCTTGCATTACAGCGTCTCACATTCCAACTTCACTGTAGTTGGCCTGCTACTCGACACAGGTTATTAAAAGTTACAGACTTGTCAGGGTCATGTAAATCTGGATTGCTGTGGTAGTCGTTTGGACATGAATGTAAGTTTATATGTGTGATGGTGTGCATTGCATAGGGATGTGTAATGTGGATCAGCAGAACAAGGCAGGATACACCGCTGTGATGCTGGCAGCTTTATCGGCTGTGAAAGAAGAGGAGGACATGCTGGTTGTCAAGAAGCTCTTCAGTCTGGGCAACGTCAACGCTAAAGCAAGTCAGGTGAGTCCATGTTTATTACTCTTACTACCCCACTGAGTGTGGATGACGGCTGGTAGGAATCTAGCACTGTGCCGTTCTAACAGGCTCCATTAGTTTTTAAGAGCATGGTTAGCTGCCTTAGTGAATTTGAGGGAAGAATTCCTTTCAAGTATAAAGGGTACGCATTGACGTCACTTTCCGGCTGGAACACACCCCCTCAGACGGACTGAGTGGAAGAAAAAAAAACAAAAAAACATTGTTTTAAAAGGAACATCTGCAATTGTGTGGAACCGCAGGTCCCTCTGGTTTGTTTATGTTCGGAAGCTCACTCTCTTTTAATTTGGAACAGTGTGTTTGAGGAAAAAGAAATGGCTTTGTACGTGGCTGAAGTTTAATGAGAGAGAGAGAGAGAGAGAGAGAGAGAGAGAGAGAGAGAGAGAGAGAGAGAGAGAGAGAGAGAGAGAGAGAGAGAGAGAGAGAGAGAGAGAGAGAGAGAGAGAGAGAGAGAGAGAGAGAGAGAGAGAGAGAGAGAGAGAGAGAGAGAGAGAGAGAGAGAGAGAGAGAGAGAGAGTTGTAATAGCAGAAGAAGATGTTTAGAAACATTAAAATAAATAAAGATACGTTTAACATAGAACCAGTTCAGTGTCTGGAACCTACGTGGAATCACTGGAACACACCCTGGAGGGGGCGCCGGTCCTCACATATTCACTCACAATTTTGGACACTTGAGAAATCTGTCCTCCTACCAACGTGTGTTTTTGGACCGTGGGACGAAACCAGAGGAAGCACACGGGACACGGGGAGTACACACCATCTCCTCACAGACGGTCCAGCTGAGATTTTCCATCAATCTGAGGAGCTGAAAATCCTTTCAGCATTCATTCATTCATTCATTCATTATCTGTAACCCTTATTCAGTTCAGGGTCGCGGTGGGTCCAGAGCCTACCTGGAATCATTGGGCGCAAAGCAGGAACACACCATGGGTTGCCAGTCCTTCACAGGGCAACACACACACGGACACTTTTGAGTCACCAATCCACCTACCAACGTGTGTTTTTGGACTGTGGGAGGAAACCCATGTGGACACAGGGAGAACACACCAAACTCCTCACAGACAGTCACCCGGAGCGGGAACCTGCTGCGCCACCGTTTTTTTTTTCTTTTGAGTGTGGTTCTGTATAGAACCAGTTATTACTGAAAGACACTTGGATTCATTCAACCAATCCATCGCTGCATTCACACTGAAAGCTGTGGCACGCTACGGCTCCGTCAGCCCTTTTGCCACTCAGTGGGCGTAATTGCAGTGACTTCAGCCTGCTGTGACGTCATGTGCATATACACTCTATTGTTGCAATGGTGTGGGAATTGTGGGACAGTGCCAGCATGACATATTTTATGTACGTATCAGCTAATGCCACTAGATAACTTTAGAAAATGTATAACACGTGACAAACACTTCATTTTGCAGTTACATAACCACAGGCGCAACCTTGGCTGATCAGTTACATTTCAATGTAGAAATGGGATATGTTATATTTTTGATCAAGCTGCTGTGTCTGTGTGCTTCAGGCTGGTCAGACCGCACTCATGCTGGCGGTGAGTCATGGACGGCAAGAAATGGTGAGAGCGTTATTGCAGTGTGGTGCCAGTGTGAATATACAGGACGACGAAGGCTCCACAGCGCTCATGTGCGCCAGCGAACACGGCCGAGCTGAGATTGTCTCTCTGCTGCTAGAGCAGCCCGGCTGTGACATCTCCATCGTAGACAATGTAAGATCACCTGCTACAAACTTGTACACACCCGCTGAAAAACAGCATGCTGTGAGATTTAAGGTGGAAGAGAATATTCAGTAAAGAAATTCTCCACTGCACCAAAACGAAGTGCACTGTCCACTGTGTTAGACACCTACCTCACTGGTCCACCTTGTAGATATGAAGTCAGAGACAGTAGCTCATCCTCTTGTGTTTTATCACTGGACACAGGACACTGTTGTTGGGCTATTCTCAGTCCAGCAGTGATACAGAGGGCTTTTCAAAACTCCATACTAACACACCAACCGACATCAGTGAACAGGGTGAAAGGACGCAAACAAAGTATGCAGAGCAACGTGGACTACAGTCTAATTGTAGAAATACAAAGTGTTTCTGTACGGACAGTGAGTGTAGAAACAAGGATATGGTCATAATGTAATGGGTGATTACATATAACACGGACTTAAACATATTACCAGCAGTTTTACAGAGAAAATAAAGGTTTGGGATACTGGGCGAACACTGACCTTCTTGTTTCATCCCTTTAGGATGGCAGCAATGCCCTGTCCATTGCCCTGGAGGCATCCCATAATGACATTGCTGTGCTACTCTATGCACACATGAACTACTCTAAAGCTCAGGCAGATGTAAGTACTCCTTCATCTTGTGTTTTATCGCTGCAGTAAATACATTTTCATCTTTTACTCGTTTGTTTATTTGTTGATACCTGCTCTTTGGGCAAGGCTAGGTATGTAAGGATTTGATTGAATTCAGCCACACAAGCACAAGTGAGGACAGTTCCACTGCTCCATAGCTCAACCCCTGAAGTAGAATATTTGAATGGAGGTTAATAAAGTTCATGCTCAGGCTGCTCCAGAGCGTCTTAATTGGTTTCGTTCTTCTCTGTGGAGATTATACAATGCACAGTTGAACGTGTCCACAGTGGAGTAGCTGAATCCAAACTATAGGGCATTTACCGTTCCTAAACTTTCAACCGTATCGCATATAGATCAGAGGGTCAGGGTTCACGTTCACCTTCACACACTTAATGTTTACTTGATGCAGGGGCTGAACATCTCATTAGTTTAACAGTTTAAGTTTAAAAATAGCCATGACCTAACTTCCATGTGCTATTTCAGTCCACTGCTCTGGGCAGGGTTTCCCAAAGGCTCGGTTGTATGAATGCCATTGTTAAAGAGTGGAGCGTGTGTTACATTCATCACTCTCTCCCGGTTAAGACATTGAGGCTTATAGAAACTACCCAAATTAGGACCATTTCAGTGGCAAATTAATAGTCAGTATTTAGACTGTCACAAAGGTTGATGCCTGGGCTTTTTTTTCTATTGTAAATAAACCAACTCGCTTTCCACATATCACACTTTATAAGATTACATTTTTAAAATTCACAGCGATGGTCTGTTCATTATTTAAATGTTTGCATAATATTCGAAAAATACATTTAGTCTTAGGATTTTTTACAAAAACTTAAATATCCTTTAGGAAAACAGACAGTTTCTGAATGATGCCTTGTTTGGATTTTGGGGAAAACACCTCGGCGACTTCCATGTTTAGTGAAGTCTTTATATTTCCTGATCAGTTTGAGATTAGATTTGGAGTATTCTCAGGGTCATTTTTTTACAGCATCAGTCCGTGATGATGGCTGTTCATAAAAACAGGTTTTAGTTTAAAAAACAAAATCATTGCCAATTTTCCAACTACAGTATGATCTTAAAAAATAAAATGAGTTGTTCTTTTATAAATAGCTCAGGTTTTTGGAACCTTCTTCAGAGGCGTTACTTTGGTAATTCATTTGTAAAACTGAACATCAACAAGTCAGCTTTCATTTAGTTTGTCACAGAAATGTTTAAACAAGTCATAACCGTTATCTTCAACAACTAGATCAAGAGCCTTACTCATTTAATGAGTAAAAATATATTAACCAAATAATGGTGCTTCAGAGTGCAGGACTATATAGCTATTAAACAGCTGTACAGCCCTTACCAAGAGTAAGCAATCTGTAGTTGTTAAAATCCCCCTTAAGTCATCGATTAAACCGTTAAAAATCTGCTCTTTGTAGAAAGAAATATTTAGAAGTTACTTCTTAAAAAAAAAAAGTCCTCACATCTATCTCGAGCCACTCCTCTGCCATTCGCCTTCAGCGTGAAACCTCTGCCTGAGTTGATGAGATTGGTTCATTAGGTTTATGATGTCAGAAACCCTGACTGCAAGTTCAGACTGTTTTTAAAACTATGCAAGTTCAAAGGAGATATGCTTAGCCTGTAAATGCTTCTAGATTTTATATATATATATATATATATATATATATATATATATATATATATATATATATATATATTGCTTGACAAAAATTCAGTATCAGTATATATCACAATAACAAATGTTTCAATAACAATGCTATGATTTTAAACACTTTCAATAGATGTTATTTACAGCCTGTCACTGACTGCTGTCAGTTAAATGCACACACTTTTAAAGTTAGTTTAAATATATTAATATTGACCAAGCTGATAGGTTCATGTTTGATGGTGATGTCATGTTTCTTGTTTGTTCTTCGCAGTTTTTCTGTGGTTTTAGTGTTTATATCAGTATCGGAATTATATCGTGTCGAAGAAAATGAAGAAATATATCATGATATTTTTGGCCGTATCGTTCAGCCCTAACCTCAACACACACACGCTTGATTTTCACTGAAGGGGGTGTTACATTAAAGGGGACCCAGTAAATTGACGAAGGAGTCGGTATTAGTGGGTGGGGGGGGATAAAATCTGCAATTCTTGAAGAAAATTGTTGAAAGTAGTCTCATTACTTTGGGGCAGTAATAGGTCAGAGGTCATGTGATGCATATTCAACTTGTTCCATCACTTTGTTTCTTTTAGGTTCCCAAAGCAAACCCTCGGAGTCCGTCCAGTCCTAGAAAAACATGGCCTTCTGAATAATGTAGTCCTTGCTCAGACATATGGGGAGACATGGATATTAGCAGGACTAACTATCTTGACTGGAAACTAACATTTGTTTTATATAAAAAGTTTACATGTAATATTGTATATGCCCGACGTTCACTTTATATCCAGTTTTATGTCGTTACAATCACGTTATAGTGCAATTATTATTGTGTATATCATCAACAATCACGTTAATTTTAGGGGGGAGAACAGATAAATGTCTGTAGATGGTTATAGATCATTGGGGGGGGGGTGTAAAGACGAGGGTCAGGACCTGGGTCTGTTTCTCCATATGGTTTATTTGCAAAGTCGTGAGCCAACTACGTTTTGGCTACGTCTGATATTTGTTCATAGTTCTCAGAGTGGATTAAAGTGATCTTTAGGCCAAACTGATGCCAGCCTAGGTTTAGTTCGAAATAATATTGTTGTTTCTCACAATAATTATTTTATATACACTGAGAAGCCAAAACTTTAAGACCACCTGTTTCACATGCTGTAGAATGGTGCTTGTGCCATTGACAAATAAATATCACGACCCTGAGTTCTGTCAGAACGGTCTGTCCACAGCAACTGCCTCCACCTCCTACTGTACTATCCACAGTGCAGCCTGTTGTCATCACTTCTGCTGGTAAAGACTCATGGACGTCCAATCGATGGGGAAATGGAAGCTCATCTCGTCAGACAAGACCACCTCCTTCTAGTGCTTCAAGATCCAGGGTTCAGCATGTTGTCGCTGGCCAATGAAAATTATGTATCTACAAAACAACAGCTTTTAAAGAGAAGAAAATCTAAACTTTTAATGGAAGATAATGTAAAAAGATTCAACTACAAATCCTTGTTCGTGAGTCTTGGATGTCCACCACCTTGTCATCTGTTTGTGATTTGACCTCACTTTGACCATTGTCAGCAGGTTCAGAGACTTGCCGGTTAGAGCCAAAACATCTGGACGCCTCCCCCCCATCTCCCCCAACAGTTGGCCTGTTCCCACACAGCATTTTTTAATGTTTTGAACCTGAGCAAGTTTACATCATCAGATAGCGCCTTTTATTTTGATTTGAGGCGCTTTTACACGGCACAATTGAGCAGTTTAGTTGGAGTCATTTTGTTGGCAGTAATTCATTCATTCATTCATTATCTGTAACCGCTTATCCAGTGGGTCCAGAGCCTACCTGGAATCATTGGGCACAAGGCGGGAATACACCCTGGAGGGGGCGCCAGTCCTTCACAAGGCAACACACACACACTCACACATTCACTCACACCTACTGACACTTTTGAGTCACCAATCCATCTATCAACGTGTGTTTTTGGACCGTGAGAGGAAACCGGAGCACCCGGAGGAAACCCACGTGGACACAGGGAGAACACACCAACTCCTCACAGACAGTCACCCGGAGGAAACCCATGCGGACACAGGGAGAACACACTACACTCCTCACAGACAGTCACCCGGAGGAAACCCATGCGGACACAGGGAGAACACACCAAACTGCTCACAGACAGTCACCCAGAGGAAACCCATGCGGACACAGGGAGAACACACCACACTCCTCACAGACAGTCACCCGGAGGAAACCCATGCGGACACAGGGAGAACACACCACACTCCTCACAGACAGTCACCCGGAGGAAACCCATGCGGACACAGGGAGAACACACCACACTCCTCACAGACAGTCACCCGGAGGAAACCCATGCGGACACAGGGAGAACACACCACACTCCTCACAGACAGTCACCCGGAGGAAACCCATGCGGACACAGGGAGAACACACCTTGTTGGCAGTAATTTTCCTGTAATAAGACTTTTTTTTCCCCAAAGGCAAATATTCAAATATTTTACAAAATGTCTCTGCAAACACTGCCAGTAAACCCTGCGCCTCAGCATTAGACCCTGTGTATATGTCCTTGAGTAGACCAGAGTGATCCCTTTGCCGCTTTGTGTGTTTACAAAGTGCACTGTCATCACCTACATGTTCCATGCCCAGACCCACCACCTCGTGCACACCTGGGTGCGGTACAGAGCACTCACACTATTCAAACGAACTGTACTAAGTGGGTCAAATGTGCCCGGGCATGGTGCGGATTTCTTAATGCGAGTACACACTTACTACCACATCCACCACTCAGCTACATGAAGCAGCTGTTTCCTTCCTGTCACTTCAGGTGTGAGTGGTCCTAATGTTTTGGCAAATCAGTGTAAATGGGTGAGATACATATTCAGAGCTTGGGAATATAGCTTTTCATAAACTAGACTCATATGCAGAGAAGTGATAATCAGGGAGAACATTATATCAGTGTTTGTTATGACATATCTATTACAAATAATCCTCCAAGCCAAAGAGTAGTTACTGCAGAGATTGCTTTTCCGTCCTGGGGTGTCCCTGCCTTCCACAGCTTTGGCTTTAAACTCAACACTTAGAATTAAAGCATTAGATTGAACATCCTTCACAAAGATTGTTGCACTGATGTATTGTTACATTCACAATAGGACGTGCCTTTTTAAAGAACCACAGACCTATGCAAGCAGGGGTACCCCATCATTAGGACAAGGAAATAATGCCTAAGTATGATTACTGTGGGTTTTTATTTAATACTATCACAAGTCCAGGCACATAGAAAAGTCTCTGTAAGGAGTGGGAGGAGATGGAGTAGATGAATAACTCAGGCCAGGTCAGTGGTGAGATACGTTATGAAGAATATTACACCGGACGTGTCACTGTGGTTCAGTATTTTAGGATCATGGGGGAGGTTTGGGTAGCACTGCGTCTGTTTGAGGAAGGTTCAGCAACACTACCCCTTTAGTTGTCCATACTGGGAGACTTGATTTATATCTAAATTTAATATATGACTGATATTTACAACAAAATCAGATACCACCCTTTTTAAAACAGCCATTAAAAACAAGTTGGCCATTTTAGCGTTCATTAAAGACATTACACAGGAGCCTCAGCTAATACATAAATGTGTTGTTTATATATTTGGAAGAACCACAGAGTTGTCTTCTCACAGTGGAAAGTGCCTCTGGTGTGTTTCAGATGTGAAGCATGAGCTGAGCTCGATTACAGTACGGTTTATCTGATTCTGAGAGGCTCCCCCTCCCCACTGCTCATAATGTCCATTGACTTTCATCCATCTAGACTCCTGAAATGTCTCATTTAGCCGGCTCAGATGCACATGTGAGGGAAAGGCAGATGAAGCATGTGAGGGACGGGCAGCTGTTTGTGTGAACCTTTGCGCGACTTTGGTGTCACAGATGTCTGGGGGGAGTTGGGAGGGGACACAGCTGGAACTTGTTGGTTGTAAGAGCTGAAGGACAGAAGTGTGAAAGTGGCAGTAGTGTGGAGAAGTCAAACACTGATCAGTTATATTATATATTTATATTTAGTTTGTGCAGTCTCTTGTTAAATGTTGGCTGTCCCTGCCACTTCCTGGACACTGATAAATGCCTAACTTGTGCTTAACGGCCATTTTAACAGAAAGGGTGGTCCCTGACTTTCGTGCAGTACTGTATATAACACTGAGTTCATCTATTAGAATAGAGAACACCATAGAGTTAGTTACCAGGGCGAGTTCAGACATTCACATAAGATCTGGGAGTTGCCTCATCAGAGAAAAATCCCCTTCTATCTCACATGGTTTATTTGTGCCATCTAGGGGTGAAATCACACACAGCTGTAGCCACTGAATCAGTGGGAGTCGATGGAAAATGAGTTAAATTAGTTACAAATATCTAGGTCAGTTGAATACACACACGCACTACTTTTGAAAACCATCAGTGTTTGGCTGCTTGAATTCAGCGTTTAATGTTTAATTACCGACTCCTCACCTCACAGTCAACTACATGGCTATATAGGTATATAGCTACATACTCAAGATATGTTCTAGACTCTGCCAGTTCTAGTCAAACCAATTATGTTTAGGTCTTTTAAACCTTGCTGACTGTTCCTTCCACTGTGTTCTTTAACATTTTATGGGCTACTGCTCTATAACTCTATTTCAGCTTGCACTATTGAGGTTCTTAACGCTAGCCTTTTCAGAGAGGAGTACACAGATGCCATCTTGTTTTCCACATTGTCTCCATCTCTGCTGCTGTATCCTTTCACTACTGCAGTAGCCCACAGTTCAATATATTTTTTAAATATTCTGAATGAATTAATAACTCTAATTTGCTCATACAGATATGTACTCAATACATTAGCCTACTTCCACTTCCACTTCCACTCAATGTTCCATTTGCCATTTCAGGAATTGTTGCCTGAGCAGAGAGTTGACACCTGTATACTGTAATGTATTATTACTGTATTGCTGTTTTTATTATGCTTTGTTACATGCCTTGGGCGACTTAAGCCACCTTTTTAAAACTGCAAATAAAGTTTATATTATATAAAATTTACACGTTTTTCCTCTTCATTCAAATAATCAGCTCAATCACAAGCCCTTTACTGAGCAGGAGAGAGAGAGAGAGACAGGGGGTGTGTTTCGACACTAGGAAAGTAATGAAGTGTCCAGAAACAGAAGAACACTGTGCTAATGCTACAATCTCTTCCCACACAAAAACCACAGGCTGCAGGTACGTGTTGTTCTCCAGCATCTTTCAGATTGGCTGGAGTCTGCTGGTGGATGAGGTGTGTGTATACCAGTGTGACCACATCTTTTGGAAACTGCAAGGGTTATGCAAAATGGCTTCATCAGGTTCAACTGCAACAGACTGAAGAGGAACTGTAGATGGAACATTTTGATCTACCATCAAGGTTTTGCTTATTTGTGGCTAAGGTTGAGAGGTGAAGGAGAATTCCACTGATTTTCTTAAGAAAATAGTTTACAAAAAAGATCAGTAATTTATTATTGTTTGTGAATGTCTAGAAAACATTCATTCATTATCTGTAACCCTTATCCAGTTCAGTGTCGCGGTGGGTCCAGATCCTACTTGGAATCATTGGACGCAAGGCGGGAATACACCCTGGAGGGGGCACCAGTCCTTCACAGGGCAACACACACACACACATTCACTCACACCTACGGACATTTTTGAGTTGCCAATCCACCTACCAACGTGTGTTTTTGGACTGTGGGAGGAAACCCACACAGACACAGAGAGAACACACCAAACTCCTCAGTCACCCGGAGTTATACTTGAACCCACAACCTCCAGGTCCCTGGATCTGTGACTGCAACACTAACCTGCTGCGCCACCGTTCCACACTTCTAGAAAACATACGTAGATTTCATGTTTAATATTGATTGATGATGATAATGCACTGGTCAATCTGACAACAGCTTCGACACCTCGGGTCAAGTGGTCTTACTCTCTCCTGCTGGGTAATATTACTGTCCTTCCCCCGACTTCATTCAGCACAACACTAGCCTCCGTGAAATTTGAGTTCTCTAGTTTTGAGCCGTTTGGTGATTCATCTTTCAGACACGTCCAGTTCCTATGAACTTTAGTCTTGGTGTTTTTTTTTCTCTAAGGGAAAGTTTCACATCAAACACAGTGTGTAGTTTAATTTAATTCAATTATACAGACATTTTGAAAAACCAGTGGAATTTCCCTCTTACTCCCACTACAAAACATAACACTATTATTGCAGGTTGGGTACGAGATTGGTGAATTAGCCACCTGTTTTGATAAAACACCACCGAAACACAGTCATTTAATGAGCTTCTACATATCACACCACTTATAAAAAGAATTGAAATTCATAAAAAATATGTTCCTTTAATAATACACACTTAAAATATGAATTGCAGGTAGTAGTGTGAGGTGTCTTTATGCAAGAACCGCGCCGTGCGGCCGACGGGTCGATGTTATCCAGGTTGCACGTGAGCACAACTGTACTTGCAAAATAGAAAAAGCTTGCGTTAAGTTAAAATGATCTGTTAACCAGAGGGAGATGAGCATTTTCTGCACGTCAAGGAAGTGAGGGGTGGGGGGCGAAGGAGTCGATATCCGTCTGATAAGCCACTAGCAGAAAATTAAAATAATAATAATAATAAAGACATTTTGGCAACGTCGTCAGTGTTCCAATGGGAATGAGGAGGGGGTGGGCTTGAGAGGATAAGAATAAGATAATACCTAAGATGTGGCACAACATAAAAAGATCCAAAAAGACAGATCTGTGTAGAAGTCCATGAGCTACAAGGTTCCTTTTTTTGTCGAAGAAGTGTGTGTCACATTGCACCTCGCCTCTCAGGTGTGTCCTTTAACCCAAACCTGTTAAAAATCTGCTCACATGCTCAACATTGAATGTTTTTGGGACAAGACTGTTCCTGGCTGGCTGCGAAGGCTTTTTTTTTTCTTTTTTTTTTCCCCCAGAAGGTTGAGTGAAAGGCAAGAGAGAGGGCATATGAAAGAGAGAGAGAGACAGAGACAGACAGAGAGACCACCCTGAGCTCTTTATGTCATGGATGCTCATAGGCGGTGGTTTGTGATTGGTTGAGGGGTGGGTGGCCGGAGGTTGGTGACTGTCCCAATAAAGCGCAGCCCTCATCAGAGATACTGCTGGAGGAAATATAGCAGCATGATCTCGTAGTGCTCGCCGGACTCAGGGCAGCGGATACTGTGCCTCTCGTTGGGGTAGATCTGAGGAGAGAGGAACAAGCTTTGTGTCAGCAGCATGAAACTCAATCCACCCACGTGACCATGATTTAAATAATATAAAGCTAATTTGGCTGCAGATGAGTGTAGAAAATGATAATATTTATAGCGGTATTATCATATTACCTAATGTCCTGCATTATTATGACAGGTATCCATCAAGTGGATCAGTTCTCTGGGGTCTCAAAGAAAAGTCTGTGACGTACTTTTGTCAAAATAACACAAGGTTGAAGCCCCCAGCCACATTCTCCACTAAACAGCTCAGTTCACAACGACCGGTTTCAGTGCCTGTTCCTTTAAATAATAAGCCACTGCTGACCCTCAAGTGTGCGGCAACGAGAAGCATTTCAAGGGACAGGCACTGAAGCCAACCATTTTGTATACTGAATGCAGTGTAACCTTGTCTTAGCCAGTCCAGCACTGTGATTGGAGATACAGTGATCACTCGTTTTTCGCGAGGGATGCGTTCCAAGACCACCCACGAAAAAAGAATTTCCGCGAAGTAGAGGAAAGACTTTTTTTTTTATGTATTTAACGAGTATTCCCAGTAAACAAGGAACGTCCCTGGACGTTCAAAATAGGTCTAAAAGTAGTCTGTCCGTCAAGGACATATTTTAAACGTCAATGGACGTCCAAATTCCATCTCAAGTTATTTATGAAGTGGTGACCAATCGATAACGTCAGTGGACGTCCAAAACGCGTTTTACACAAGTAATTTATTTCGGGACGAATTAATAACGTCAACGGGTGTCCAAAATACGTCTAATAGTCGTCTTTTCAATGTCTGTGTTTGGACTTTTCAACTTTCATTTTCAACCTTAAGAGAACGTTGATTAGACGGCATTCATTACATTATTTCAACGTTGACTGGGTTTGGACTTTTAAAACCCTCCCTGTGCTGTTAACAACCCACCCTTTGCATTAAACAGTCATTCTATAATGTTTTTCAGCTGGAACTTCATGTGATATCCTACCAGTTTCTTTAATAGAGTCATTCCTAAGCTGTGATTTAGCGTCAGTAAATTTCACTCGGATGTGGACGTGAGCAATACATGTACTGTACGTAAGAAATACCTGTAAATAATATATTTTGTCACCTACAGGCCTCGTCTAATACATGTAAAAAATAAAAAAGCCCCCTTGAAAAAAACCGTAAAAGATGAACCACGAAGTAGCGAGGGATCACTGTAATTCTAAACTGGCTCTTATTTGATGTCAGAAGTGAAGCAAAATCAGCACTTTGATTACCCAATGAGCACAAGCCCTGAAAATGTGATCTTTCCATAATATTTCCACTTTAAACTTGATCTACACTTTAGGAAACACAAAGCTTTTAAATGTTAAGAAACAAAAAAAAACAAAACACACTGGACACAAAGTAAATTAAACACAGCCACCATTTACCTTTTCCCTGATAAAATATACTGCAATACAAAGTACACAAAATAAGGAGAGTGTTCAAACCTGTAGCTGATAGGGCTTCCCTGCACGGATAAGCTGAGACACCAGAAAGTTGGTGTGGAAAAAGTGCACATTCTCATCAAGGAACCCATGTAAGATTAGTAATCGGTTTGGCCTGTGACAAGACAGAAAAAAAACATTAAATATTGTGGTAATATAATGACATAACACTTCATTAAAAAAATAAATAAATAAATAAATAAATAAAAAGGGGGGGGTTGGGCGCAAATGTAGGTTGGCAGGTGTTAGCAGTCCAGTACTCATAATAAATACATTATTTATTTGTTTAAGAACATTTAATGATTGTATTTATAATGATAAAAACTTTTTAGAACATAGTAAACGTGTTTTGATTGGTGCCTTGACTTTTATTTTTGAAACAGGCAGCTGAAGCTGGTACAGAAGAACAACCGGACCTGATAGGGCTTTTATTTGAGAATTAAGTATCACTTAACACTCAGAACTTACTCATTTGGAAGCTTGTCCACATGCAAGGCCACAGAACCTGCTTCATAGCCCAGCAGGTTGTTTTCAGGCACGTCCATGTAGCGCTCGGTGTAGCCAGTGTCATACGCCATCCACACTGTTACGGGAGCTCCGGCGATGGCCACCTGAACAAATCAAAATTGCTAACATGAATTTCATGTTACTTGGCCTCTTTTATAAAATTCGGAGGATGATTACTCACACTTTGCTATCTGCCCGGTCTGCTCAAAAACAGTCTAATGTGTTTACGAAGCCCTGGAGTCAGTAAATGACATTTAAAAAAAAAAAAAAAAGTGTCTCGGCCCAGTATGCTAGGCTTCATCTGTCTCTGCTCATGATGAAAAACAGGCATCTGGAGTTTTTTAGACAACGAAGAGACCTCCAAACATTGAAAAGCACTAAGGGAGATGAGGATATTTCTCTATTCCTGCTCCATAGGTAGGTAACTTTGGCCTATATTTTACTGTTTCACATTAAGGTGGAAATGTCTCCAAATTCAGGGGACCTCTAACAGCATGAACGACTGAAGGTGCTAGAAAACTAAACATCAAGTTACAAATGAGTTTCTGCGGTAATTCAAGTTAAATTCAGTGTCAAACATATCATTCCAACTTAAAGGAGCTTCTGAATGTAAACAAACTAGAGAGAACTGTAGTTCCCCACAATCGTAGACATTTCCTTTAAATTACCATTATAAATTTCATTCACATTTAGGTATTGTGACTTCAATCCGACGACCCTGGTAGCAAACAATTTATCTGAATTGATAATGATTTTCTCATTGCTAAATGAAATCAGTAAATCCTTAAATATTTCTTAAAAATTTCCTAAAATGTTGTTGGAGAATTCCTACACCTTTACAATAATTACTGCCCCTCTATGCAGGTAATTAATTTATCATCTTTGGCAAAATAATCACAACTGGTGGGAAATTTCATTCTCTATGAGTGAATATAGAAATATGTTGCAGTTACACATTTCAGAGAAATGTTAATCTAGTTCATCATGCATCCTACAAGCAAATAAAACACTCTAAGTGCAGTCATTTAAAAAAAACGCCTTTTGCAACCTACTCAATCAAGTGATGCTCAACTAAGAAGGACTTTAGAGATGTCCCCTTCTGTGAAAGTAGACTATCCCTGATGTTTAATGATGCCATGGTGGTCTTAAACTTTATATTTGAGATGGCTAAAATGCCAAAGAGGCAATCTGAATTAAAGGAGAAATGAAAAATGATTTACATTAGCTTGACTTCTTTATGTCTGCTGTAGTAGTAGAAGTGTTAGAATAATCCAGGGAGACAACTGAACCTCACCTTGAACACATTAGGCCGGTGAATGAGGCCCATGAGGGAGAGGAATCCTCCGTAAGACCAGCCATGAATGGCCACACGACTTAAGTCTATAAACTTGTACTTGTCAGCCACATACTGGAGACCCTCCACTTGGTCCTCGATCTCCACCTGGCCCTGAGTACAGAGATCACACCACAAACCACAGTTAGAGAGAGGATACAACCCTGTTTCTTATTGCTGTGTGTTGTATCAATCTTTGAGAATCTTTCTCTTGCATTTTTCCAAGCCAATTCCTCCCACTAGCTAGGACTCGACCTCAATCTCAAATTGCTATCAAACTGGTGGTGATGGTGAAGGGCAACAGAGTCTTCCTATTAGATTCCTATAAGATTTGTGATACCATCTTTTCACATTATGCTTTTTACACATTTTCTGCTGCACTCAAACAGTTCAAAATGCTTGGAGGAGAAAACCAACTGCACAATTCTGTTATTTAAGCTAACAGCTAAATATTGGCCCCATTAGCTAACACTGACTGTGGAAGGGACGTCCGAAAGACACCCAGAAAGAGCAAGGCCAGTAAACCACGCTTGGAACCCTGGCTCCAACTCAAACTCCTGAAGTGTTGGAAGAGTTTAAAGGTGATGTTCATGAGTTTAATAATAATAATAAAAAAATCATTATATATAATTATGAGGATGTTTCCTCATCATTTGCTGCTCTCCAGTCTGTTTTTATACTCAAAACAGATTGAACATGTTTATGAAGTCCCAGTGTCAAATAAATGGCTATTTAAAAAATAAATAAATAAATAAATAAAAATGCTAGGCTTTCTCTCTCGGCTTATGACAGTGTAAAAGTTTCTTTGGCATAAAAACAAAAACGAAAGAGTGAATAAAAACTAGTCAGTCAAATGACAAAGTCATTTTCTCCCCCTCAAACATACTGTTCCACCTTAAAAGATGCGGAACTTGTGAACGTAAACAAACCAAGGAACAGCATTTCCCTCAAAATCGTAGATGTCACCTGCAATTAAAATTCTTTCGTTTTAGCCATGCATCCATTTTGATTTGAACAAATAATTTGACATACCATTTTGTTTTTAAGAGCCCCTTCAAATTTCAGACCCCTCTGACATGAGCCCCTTCCATCGATGACGACCACTGCATAACCTAGAGATGCTAGTGTATTGAGACGCAAATACTTCACTCCTTTGTAAGAGTTGTTCACTAACTGCACCTGTGTACAACAAACATGGCAAAACATGTCCGCTTAGAACTAACATCAAATAAAAAACTGTTTAGTGTTTACGTTTAAATGGTTATCAATAGCTGAGAAGATAATGTGCATCAAACCAGTTCCATGTCTAGTCTATGGATATTTGAAAGCAGTAATGTATTACTAATTCTATTTAGTACAAACCAACCTGGGGACCACCATACACGAAGAGGATTGCTGGGTGTTTCTTGCCAGGCTTTAAGTTGTGAGGTTTGTACAACATTCCGTACAAGTCGAAGCCAGATTTTGCAGGGAAACTAAATATCTCTGGGGGGACATAATCTGCTGGGCAACCTGAAAGAACAAACAAACAAACAAATAAAAAGATAGATAATATTAGCAAATACACAAATCAGAGACGACTATCAGGACGGTGGTAACAGTGAATGAGCATTGAGTTTTGACTAATCAGCACCTACGATTAATATTTAAACATATGTAATGTGTAGTTTTATACGTTGCAGTGTGAAAACAAACTAATTTTCATATGCTGCGTTCATTTCTTACATCACCCCCCCAAGAACTCCCACACCCCATAAACATTTTTTCAGTACAGGAGGTCCTCGGGTTACGTCAGTCCCGAGTTACGATGTTTCGTGGTTACGACACACCATTTACTGTATAAAGCCTTGTTTCGACTTAAGTGGTTTTGCGTCGTAAACGTAACACGAACTTCGTGTTCGGTGTGGGCGGCGGAAGAATACGTGGTTACGCGGCTCGAGACCCAGTCACATTATGTATTATGTACAGTATGTACGTATGTTCAGATTTACACCGAAAATCAGTTTACGACGCGACGTAGGAACGGATCAACGTCGCAAGTCGAGGACCCCTTGTACTTTTTTTTTTTTTTTTCAGGTGAATACCTACACCTCTACACTGGACGTAGAAATGAACAAAGTTTAAAAAAATAATAATAATAAATAAAAAAGACCATGTCCCTCGTCCCATGGGCGACAAATGGGAAATGGGTCTTCCCCTTATACCAAATCCCACTTCAACCCTGGGCTATGAGGGAGTAGTTCTGCTTAAATCTAGATGCAACAGTTCTCAGTGTCTCTATATACTGAAAGTGACATTCGTTTACCTGCTGCCTCCATCATGCTAGCCCAGAACTCAGGTTCTTTGTGCAATGGGTCGCTGTCAGAACCAACCAGCTTGTAGACGTGAACGCAGGGAGGAGTGCTCACATTGCTATAGTGGCTGATGAACATATCAAAGTTCTGTAATACAAAAAGAGAGCAGGTCGAGATATAAAATGATGTGTATTTGGAAACAAAGGTTGATTCTGAAGGACGATTAAACAAAAGACAGAGGGAAGTGAAGTTAAGGTGCATTGTTACAAAACTGGCTTCAGAATATCGCGCAAGCTACACAAACTACCTGAATTAGCTTTTAGATGCTATACATCACATGGTGTTCAGTACTTGTAACCATGACTGAAGTATAGTACAACTACAGTGAAAGGAACTTTACTTTGTTTCATGTTTAAATGATCACCTTCCCCTACCTCAAACACAGTGCAATTGTTCAATACAAACATGGGGCTTTACAGTCTGCCCAACTACACCACCACTATTATTGTTTATAGGTACGAAACTTACCATTCTGTGCAAAAGGCTTAGGCCCCTTAGGCCACTATAATTATTTAAAATAATATATCGTTCTATAACTGTGGTGCTTTATTAACTGAAACTGGTAAAGGAAAGGGTTAAACCAACACATTCACGCAGAACTCTCTACACGATTTTTTATAATCTGATGCCCAAAACACTTGCACATCCATTTTGATTAATAACAGTACGCCAGACAGTGTCAGAGACCATATGGACTATCTGGGAAATCTCAAAATAACCTGAGTGCTTAATGATTTAGGCGTGTAATTTGCATAATGCCACATGGAGACACCTTCAGCCCAATAATAAAGAAGTGAACTTCAGACAAAAGCTTGTCTTAGCTGATCTACAACAGTGTGTGCTGTTGGGGGAAATCTGGATAAATCTAATCCTTTGTTAAAGTATCACTTTAAACCTCTGCCAATTTCCAAGTCTCTGAAGCACTGACCGCAAACACTAAACAAAGCCCTCTCCAACTGGACAAGGCCTGCCGAAGCACACATACCTGGCTAACAGAGCAGCTGTGAGAAAAGCCTGGCTTGGTCAGTCGGACAATGTCTCCTGGATTCTCGTAGCTCACTGCGTATAAGTGATGCTCCAGGGGTGTGTCTTTTGTGCCCTGGAAATACACCAGCTTTGTTTCTTCATTTACCCAGATCTGCAAAGCCAAACAAAGACACGAAATTAACAGGACAGTTTGCTAAGAAAGTGTTAATATTTGGAAATTAACTCACTAACTGAACATTGAAAGACAAACAACTGACCACTTTTGCCAGTGCAGTCGGTTTAACACAAAAGACAAAAACTAGTAATGCTCCCACCTCAAACTGGGCAACTGACCTTAGACCCATGTCTAGCTAACACCTCCCACTCTCCACTGGTTAAAGTCACCTCCTCCTTTACCGGACACTTGAAATCATCTGTGGAAATACAAAGAAGCCTGTACTACATGTAACTTGAAACACAAATCCCATCAGAAACATGCACCAACGTCATCTAATATCTTACCCTCAGTGGGAGTGTAGCCTCTAGTCCACTGATGGCAACCTGGCTGTAGAAGGCTTGTGATTTTGTACAAATGGCAGAAGCCTGTTTTTGATTCATTCACCCACAGGAAGGTGATCTCGTCGTTATTCGTTTGAACGAAGGGGTAGAATATGTCGTGGACCTGTTGCAAAAAAAATAGTCAATATTAATTTCACATGAAATAGGCCCACTTGTGTTGTGCTGGTTTAACTGGATCAGACACAGCAGTGCTACTCGAGTCATTAAAGCCTTCATTGCCACTGCTGGACTGAGAATAGTCCACCAATAAAAATGGCTGGATAGCCAACAATGACCTGTGTTCACTGATGAAACTAACAAAACTGTGCAGCAACAAATCTACAGAGCCATTTAATCAGCAAATACAAAGTGCTCCTGTATGGTCAGTGGAGCGAGTACAGCTACAAGGGAGGTTTCTAATCCAGTGATCATTCAATGTCATGAGACCATGGCGGGAGGGGGGGTTGCGAGGAGACTCTTGGGCTTAATATGGGGGCTGGGGGGGGTATTTATTTAGTGGGGAGCAAAAATGATAGATTTCTGAAAGCCTGTTATATAATCTCTTGTGAAATTCAGCTCAAAGTAGGGGATGACAGGGTGACAAAACCCTCCCGTAACTAAGAATTTTAAAATAAATATTTCCTCTGGCAAATGAGTTACAATAGCTGGCTTGTTTTGCTTCATTTAAACTCAAGACACTTAAAGAAAAAAAAAGCGCACAAACAAGAAGACCTTTTGGAGACACATCTTATGTGATCACAGCTGGCCCATTAATATGAGTTCCATAAATACACAACCAGCACAAACTTCAAACTTAAAGCATCGCTGAACAGGCCAAGTGTCCTTACATTGATCCAGATGTCCGTCACCTCCTCGTAGATGACATAGGGCTGCACTCCCTCAGGCATGGCTGCCACATGCTCCTCCCACTGAGGGTCTTCTATGCCCACCCGAAGAAACAGGGCAGAAGGAAGGAGAACCAGCTGCAGCTTCTGCTGACTGCGGTCCAGTAACACCGCCCATGCACTGGTTAGAGAGAAAGAAATTCCATTCCAATTTCTTCATGAAATATCTCCAATTAACTGATTACAGAGCTGGTCCATTTTATGACATGATAATAGCCCCATGACAGAGTATGGTGACTTGTGCTGCAAACATACTATTTGCCGTCTTTTGTCCAGCCAGCTCGGGCAATGTACTCAACCCCAGGGAACAGTGTCTTGAAAGGCAGAACAAGCTCCTTGGTGTTTGTGCTTATAACCTGTACATCAGAAATAAAGAACCGGTTTAAGTGACGTTAATTCAATAATAAAGACGAATTTCTCAGACATGGTCTTCCAAGAAGGTACTTAGGCCTTTCTCGATTATATATTTTCTCAGAAATGATTGTTACATGTAAACATGCAACTAAGAATCCTCAGATTCCTCAAACAGAGAACAGAACTGTATGATTGGCTAAAGTACTAGTGACTTTCATTCTTCTGTAAAAAACTAGAGCTGGACGATACGGCCAAAATTTTTTATCACAAAACACGTCTTAATTTTGGTTGATACAATATAATTCCGTTATCGATATGAAAATATAAAAGCCTCCAAGAACAAACAAGAAAAATGATATCACTTAAATATTGAAACTTAAACCTACTGGCTTAGTCAATGTTAACATTTTTAACTAATGACAGTGCCCCGACAGATGTAAATAATGTACAGTGGAACCTCTACCTACGAACTTGATCCGTTCCGTGACCCGGTTCGTAAGTGGAAAAGTTCGTTTCTCGAGTCATTTTTTCTCATTTAAAATAATGGAAAAGCAATTAATGCGTTCCAGCCCCCACCCCGAAAGTCACCCTTTTTGCACTGATATATGTTTACAACACTCTCAAATTAGTAAAAAAAAATACATGTAGCGTTACTAAAAATAAAAAAAAATACAGTGGTAACAGTAATAAAATGGAATAAAAAAAAAGTTTTAAGTGGTTACACATCGCTACCTTGAAGACGTGACGACTGGCTGGAGGAGTAACACAGGCACTGGCTGTATGACGGGAGGTGGGGGGGTGAATGTGGGGAGACGAAGCGTAGATACGACTTAATTTAGCACGAATTTCGATGTCTGCTATTTACACTAATGCTAAATTGCTAAAGCTACAATTTGCTAATCTTAAAAGCTCACTCAAGTCTGGGAGCGCTGGGAGACTCGCCTATTGGGGTCAGTGGTCATTTCCAGCCGCTGGCTTGGCGGAGGCTCGGGTTCGTTTCTACAGTCATGGTTCATTGGTGGAGGCAAAAAATATTCTAATGCCCGGTTCGTATCTTTGAAAGTTCGTTAGTATAGGTTCCACTGTATATTGAAATATTGAAAATGTGGTTAAAAATCATATCATTGTTTTTATAACATTTTATATTGCGATATATGCTGATATTGATGTATTGTGCAGCCCTTATAAAACAGGGGCCACAGGGCAAAAGACTTACCTCGCAATTCTCGTTAGTTTGAATTTCAACCAGTTTCAGACTGATCTGAGGGTTTTTACTGCCTAAAAGCACAGAAGCATTCCAAAATCAATGCAATCAAGGCTGGTGATGGGGAAACATCATTCATTCATCATTTTGTAAATAAATCAATTTCAATAATAAAACAAAAAGCCAAAATTAACTGGTCACATGCTATTTTGTGTGTGAATAGACATTGTGTGTGGGATGTGTTATTAGAATTGTCATGAGCTCTCCTCTTATGATCCATCATTCCTTCACAAACTACTTTCACGCCGGTCTCACTGTGGTCAAGGCGTATTACAATATTATCAGTTTGCATCTTGTGGTCACACCTTGAGGTCACGTTGGTGTGTTTGTCTCTATACAGAAATCTTCAAGTAATCTCTGCTTACTTCCTGCAAGATTTTCTCAATCTTTGAAATACTCCTCAAAGTGTTGACAAACGTACTCACATATTTGCTCATTCATATTTAATAATACAAGGTTCCTCAAGGTCACTGTGTAATGCTTAGCATCCGCGATGATGTCCGTGTTCTCCATGACTAAATATAGTTTGGTTTATCCACTACGGTGGTCCTCTAGGTTGTTTGCTAGTGTAACAATGTACCAGATATGTACAAAGCAAAGACTGTCTCCCAATACATGCACCTCAGGTATTGTATTTCATGTGATTATACTCAGACAAAGCTTTAAATATCAGCCTAGGCCTATAAAAAGACACCACGTTACAGAGAAAACTTTAGGCAGAATTTGGGTTCATTTGTCATGCTTGAGAATGGATGTTAATGTTACCAGTGCGGGGGTATCTGTATACATCTGCCTTTCGCTCCTCCAGGGCTGGGGAAGGGACGTGAATAATCTCTACTTCCGACTCATCCACTTCTTCATACAGCAGCTGAAGGGTCTTGCCTCCTTCTGCATCTGAATTACAAAAGAAGGGTATAATGAGAAGCTCTTAGGCCTGTGGGGAAAATGGCATTGAATTACTCTTTATAGAAGCAATGTCTCGGGTCACGAGAAATGGGACAAAGTTGAGCTACTTGTAAAAATCAAACTTCCAAGGCCAGCTTTTGATAGGCAGTAATAAAGTGGAAGAATTTCCAGGCAGAAAAATGGGACCCAATACTGTACCCAAGTTAAACTCATACCTTCACTTAATAAATAAAGACCACACAGATAGTACTTTTAGAATTAGGGCTAGAGCCATTTTAAATGCACAGAAATTGAGCAAATCCATCATTGTTAGTACAGCAGTGTAGATGATAACAATCCTTAGAAATGACCCATTCTCCTTGCAAGCAAAAAAAAAAGGTTTATTCAATATAAAATGAGTCCAACGCATGATTAGCAGCCAGGATTTTGGTCAAACTCTTAGCCCTACCACTCTGTTTTCCCTAGGGGTAGATGGGTCTTGATTCTCGTTGGGAAAGAGGGGTAGGGCTATATACCCCTTGAAGATTTTCCAGGGGCACATTTCAAAAGGGCTATGAATGCCTTGCGAATCATCTGTAAGATGGTGCTGCAAACGAACAAAATAGCAACAAACAGCATCTGCTAGTTCCACCTTAAATATTGCATTAGTGCCATACACTAGAATGTAATTCTTCACCATTTAAGGCGGAACTGGAAGATTCCAACAAAAAAATTTTTTGTGTGTTCTTATGATGCATCAGGCTCTTGAAGGGTTGTCCCATTTTGTAAGGGAAGGTTTTAACTGCTACAACTTGGAACTCCGATCCAAGGGGCAAGACAGCACTCAAAAACAAGGGGTAGGTGTAAAATTAAGAAATGGAATTTACCCTTTAAAACTGGACAGGTCTTAGTACAGGTTTTCATTCAGTGTTTCAGTGTTATTCATATATTAAACCACTTTGTTTGCACATTAGACACAAAGGGATACCAAGAAAATGCGGATCCATACAGGATATATTCGTTAAGACAAAGCCTAAATAATATACAAAACCTCACTTGGCTTCACTTGGTGTTTAAAACGGTCAGTTACCAAACAAACCTTCAGAAACAGTTGGACACCACCAGTAGCCTGTGAACCGATCAAACTCCTCCTGAATCACAAAGGTTGCCACACCGGCAGACTTTGGGTCATCTTTAACATTATTTAAGCCTGTGAGAAAAACAAAACAGAGCTTATATTAGACACAGCCATAATCCCATGCAGAGTGCTCATGTGTGAATACACTTCAATTCAAATCACTTTTGTTTCCATTAGAAACTCCATTTGCATGTCGCTCATGCTTATCACCTTTGGATGATATCATAAAGGAGTGCATGACAGCAGAGTGTGAGAGTCACGAGAAGCAGCTCACCTTTATGACAGAAGGTCAGCCTTCGCTCCTCTGCAGTTTCAATGTTCGTCACCCACAGGTCGTTGTTATTAATGAAGGCTATGAAGCTGGGGTCACCAGGACATATCTTAGGGTCCATGCGAATCCCTGAGCACTGAGTTTTAATCTCCACAGGCTTCATTGGGGCAGCCTGCTAAACAGTACATACATTTTCAGAGACATATAGACGGCAGCTAGAGATATTTTATGCAGTAATAACAAGGGCGTTAGCTGTTTTCTTTTATTTATAAATAATTATCTTTTTTTTTTTTGTTTGTTTGTTTTGAAGGGGGTTGAGCAGGGGAGTGAAAGAAGGAAATCATTTTGACTCACAATGAAACCATTATGCCCACCATCATGACAATAGAAAAGGCTGTTGCTAGCTTGGAAGAGGAAAAGGCCGCTCTGCGCATGATAGTCATAGGACGTGATGCCGAACACACCAAGGCGCTTCCTTTCACGAAGGAGCTCCTCCTCCCGAGAGTACACACCGTGATGAGGGGTCGCCTGAAGAAATCAATTTGCATAGGACATAAATGCTCAAGTTTGAATATGCAAACACCTTTTATTAACTGCTATAATATAATAATAATACAAATTAATTTACCATACACTCTAAATGAATCATTTAAAGAGGTAACTGACCTGAAAGTGATCTAGCATCTGTTTCCAGGACAAGACCAGAAGGGCTTCTTTCCTGATCTTCTTTGGAATTTCTGAGTACAATAAAGAGTTTTCCCTGCTCCCATAGGGCATACCTTGGACAAGAAAAAAAAAAAGCTGTGTTAAACAGTGTATTAAGACAGTGATGCAAAGACCGACCACGGTGTTTTCCTGCAGCTGAGTGATTTCTTCTATTGTGTCTTCACATGTACAGACTTCTCACTTTGTTTCTCTATTTTTGCATCTGGATTTAGCCTCTGAGTATTTCTTTTTTTCCCTCGTTTCCGCTTTGTAACACAAGTCCAAATCACTCACGTCTGTTTCTAGCCTTTGCTTACATCCATTAATCAGTTAAAACAGTTAATACTTGGGGATCGCATTCCCTCCCTGGAATGTAAGTGTGGGAACACTGTCCCCCGCCCCTTCCCTTACAGCCCTAACTACGGTGTATGCATTGGATGCATGCTTTTTTGTTTGTTTTTTAATAGACACAAACAAATTTCTTTAAAGCATATGAAAACTGTGAAACATTGGGTAATTTACACATTATGACTTTCGATTTTCAGTTATTAATTCATTCCTAGTACATTTTTCGAGGTCATCTGTGTCACGTACAACCAGTGGTGCGCGTGCCACTGAGCTAGAAAATATTAACACTAGAGAGTAGACTGAGACTATTAATAACTCTGACTTTCATCAAAAAATAACACATCACTTATTACAACATCCCAGCAATAAAAAAAACTGATAAATCATCAAAATAAAAGAACAAACAAAGAAACAAAAAATCTCACAGCCAATAATGAGTAAAACTCAACACCTACTTAATGTTTGACTTAAACTGGAAGAAATGTAATTTAAACCCTGAAGGATGGGGGAAACATTACCAAGGTAGTACAGGCGGTGAGAATGAGGGCCTGAATCATCATGTTTCTGTACAAACTGGAAATCATGCGGTGCCTTGTTGATGATCATTCCGGAGTATTTCCGACTTCCATGGATGATTTCACGCAACCCATCCCAGGAGTGCTTCTCCACAAAGAACTGGGAGGGAACGTCTTCCATCTCTACCACCTCGGTGCTGTCTGAAAGATCATCTACTGCAGTCATCTTCACAGCTGCTAAACTGAGCACAGGGACAAAACCCTAGTAAATGGATGTAAAATCTCTATAACATTAATAAACAGGTTCTCTTTAAAGTCCCTGAGGTACCTTTTCCAACTTCCTTCAGTTTCGTCTTCAAGTTTCACCCTTTTTACTCTATACATTAACCGGCACACAAGCCTTCGCTAGATCTGGCAAGCTGCAGAGGGAAGAGAGGAGGAGAGATCTCAACAACTTAATCACGTTTCATTTATTGTCTAATTATATTATATAATTATACAAGAACATTCCATCTTCTGGTTGTTAATTGCACCGTTATTTTTAACCATTCAAATCAGAGCGCTTTACTGCACTCAATATTGCGTGATTTGTTCATATTTTGGATTTAGTGCAAATGTCACACACCAAGCTTAGTCTCTGGCCTTTCATTCCATCTTCTAGATGTTTATTAAATCAAGTGTTAGCGAATGTTTTATGCTTGTAATTCAATAAGAAACTACAAGCAAACAAGTCAGAATAAAACATACATGAAACTTCAGTCAAGACACATTCACTGGGATTCAACCCTCAATGACTCCAACACTTCAAAAAGCAGAACTCCTTTCAGACTTGACCTGCTCCAACGACCTAGCACAAATGCTTCATAGACATGGGGAATGTTCAGCTAAGAGTCTGAATGAAGAGGCCACAATAGGGGCCTTGAAATCAAATAAGTATGGCACAATGTAACTTTTCCTAACAGATAATAAGAATACTTTGTGAAGGTGAAGATTTAGAGATCTGAAATATCATCCCTACATTCACATACTATACATACACACAGTACAAATAACATGCTTAAAGTTTAGGAGATTTCAAGCTGAAGTCTATGTTTCTTTGACTAATTTATTAAAAATGTAGTTTTATTCACATTTGAGCTTTTCTAAACCTGTACTCTGCATTTTATATGCACTTCAGATCTGTTTGGATCATTTGTAAAATCGAATTAAAATAAAGTCACCACTCCAACTCACACGATACATACACAATGCCGTAATGTCTTTGTTGATATTCTTGTTCATGAAAAGGCCTTTAAGGAGGCTAAAGTGTCTAGTTATTTTAAATGCCACTGTGCTCATGAATTATACTTTCAAGGTTTTCATCTGCTGTGTCGGAGGCACTTCCCAGATGTGCAGTCAAGCTTGTGTTGCTATGCACCACATCACCAAGTAACCAACATTCACCAAAACACAGAGGGCTTCCAGTGTGTTCCAATGATGCCAACTCCTTTTCTGCAACTAATGAAAAACTGAAGCAGGCCAAAAACTACAAACAACAATGAAAAAACAGACTGAATCATGGCAGGAACTGACAGCGCCTATTAAATTGGCATAGTAATATTTATAATTCATCTGATTAAAATGTTTTGCTTAATGAAAAATTAATAAAAACAGAAATGTCTAAAAATTGCTTATAAATCACTAAGGGTTTTGAAAGGCTCATGCGTGAAAAAGTCAACTTCCTTTTTTAACTCGAGAGGCCTTGCACAAGTATTTTCTCTAGACGGCTAGAACCGATTTAAACTCACTATACTCTGCACTATAACAGCATTCATATAAGATTAAAACATCTTACGCTGTAGAGATTCTAAAATCTTTGACAGATGTGTGATCTCAAATGCACTTGTATCAGATTACACAAAGATTTTCTTGAGATGAACCCATAGGCCTAGGAAATGGTGACGTTCCGCTTGCATAATTCCAGACTGCTGCTGACTAGTTACTTTAAGGCGAGCATTATAACAACATTACTTGGAAAACCTTGGAACAAAACTTTTAACACTGCCAGAGGTAGAACACGGATTATCTTTGGTCACAAAGCCACTAAATCCACAGCGGTTGACCATGTTATATTTCACCCTCAAAGTCTCACAACTAACATTGCAAGATATGTTTTCTGCAATACGCATTTCCCCACAATATTACTTGAATAGCTAGATATTAAAAGAATTTCATCATTGTAGAATATGACTGGGCTAATTTGTAGGGAATTGCATCTAGTATATTTTGCTTTACTTTTATATCATGCTGCAAAAAAGTTTTGGCAAAATATATTTCTCTCAATTTGTCTTACTTCACTTTGCATGTCTTGATATATAACTACTGCACCTGCACCCATCATGACCATGGTACTGTTATAATACATTGTGCAGCTGTACTAACAACCTCATTTTAAATCATGATCAGACTTCATTCACGATTTCTGACTTCGGTCTGGAACAACGTTATCATGGGGATTAATGAAATCTTTGTCTGAAACTGGCATAAATTACTTCACTTCTTAAATATTGATGTTCAAAATCATTTAGAGTGACTGAATACTACACTTAGTTTACTTTAAGTGCAGCAGTAACATAATAATTTATACCACATTAACATTGACAGCTATGACATACCTTTATTACTTACTCAATGCATAATTAGTCTAATTCATTTACATTTAGCACGGTATATACAGGGTGCCCAAAAAGTAAGGAGACAGAAAAGAAAGGAAACTGCGATATAAAAGATGGTGATCCATTTTTAGGAACAAGCTGTGGGGCAAGGGGAACCACGGCCTAACAGGTTTTACTCTTCCCTTACATCTTGTTTCTAAAATTGGATCAGCATTTCTTTTCTGTCCCTTTACTTTTGGGACATTTGTAATTTGATAGCGCCCACGGCTGTCTTAATTAAACGATTTGACATACTTTGGTCAAAATACCACAAGGATCGAACGGCCAGATTGAGAGATTTTTTTTCGTTAAATGATAATGAGCCACCATTTTCTGCAAATCACTTGCCCTGCTTTAAGTAGCAGGGAACAGAAGCTTTCATTCATATTTAGCCATTTTTCCTTGTTTCTTTTTCTTCTCCATTCTAGATTTGACCTTGTTTTTACAAAGTATTCTTGCTTCTACACGCTTGTATTGTATTTTGTCTGTTTAAGCTCATCTATGTGCTCTCACAATCTCTGTACTGTGATTGGAGATGGACCAGGGCACTATACACTTCTAAAGTCTCTGCATTTCATTTCAGAACATTTTATGCCATATTTATTGACTTGGGCATCCCAAAAACTGACTAGGTTGTCTTAATTCATGGCATGTGTGTTTGTACATAGTCAAGATACTCAAAATCCTGTAAATTTGCACTGAATTATTTTCATATTTTACCCCTTTGTCATTTTGTGTGTCTCAAATTATTGTACTGCTTTTCAAGTATTGTGAAAATATCCAAGAACAATGAAATTTCTGCAGATCTGCCCATTACTGAGTAAACAATAATTATCCAATGGTATTTCAGCTATGCAGGTTACGGCAAATGCGCTGTTTACTTTTAAATGTGTCCTCAGGTGCGCCCATTTTTACAAATGGGACAAAAGTTAAACTGTACAGTAACTTATGTGTTAAATATATAAACCTTGTTTCGCGTGAAAGGTTGGAAAACCAGTATTTCAAGCAATGACGAGGAAGGGCAAGCTATGCTAAAACCAACTAACCCAGCGACTGGGTGTAACGTTACAGTTCGCTGTGTCAGGTCAACGACCGCTTTGTTTAAGGTCTTTCAAGTCAAACCGATTATCTGGCCCGGTCCCTTACGCGCTCAGAAAGCTAAACAGTTTAAATACTTCACAAAAATGACCCGGCTCATCAGCTAAGCTAGTCATAAAGCGGTACTTTTGACAACGAGCTGCAGTAGCCATATCGCTAACAAGCTACATAATGACAAACACTAGTACTGAGAGTCGATCTCAAAGAGTCGACTCTAAAGCTTTGAACTTAATTACAAAAACACATATATTCAGCTGTCACATTCCAGACAGGTGACACTACATCCTGATACAACTGACATATCAATAGTCTAGCTTGCGTCTAAAATTAATTTTAAAACCAGGAGGAATCTGTTGAACCGACTCCATATATTCTACTCAATCGGAATCAAAATCAGAATCGACTCTACCATTTTCTAAGAATCACTTTAGCTAGAGAAGACAAAAGCTAAACTGCTCATTCATCTAGATTTGGTGTGTGGTCCTACAGCAGCTTACCATATTTACTGCGAAAATAAGACCTAGCTATTAAAAATGCCTAGCTGTTATTTAAATCTTTAAATTAAAGTAACTGAACCTTAGCTAACGTTAGCTAAAACTGAGCTATGGTGGCTCTATATAGCTCTATTTCTGAAGGGACGTTGCGGTTGACGTTTACAGGGTTTTTTAACAAAAGATAATGACCGGTCACAAATATCTTCTAAATGTTTAGCGAAACATTCTGCGAGTACAAATATAAGCCAGCTTTTTATGGCTGGATGCCGTTACTGAAATAGCTGGAATACAGTAGTAAGTTTGCGGTTTAACGTTAGCCGAAGCCGTATTTTTTAAAGTAACCTAACGTCAGGCTTATCACCATTTTCAACTTAACAAAAAAATACGTGCCGATATCAATAAACCTCCGAATGTAGAGTTTTTGAAATGCTTTGGGGAATCACTGCTGTGGCTATTAAAGGAAATACCACTGCGGTTTGGCCAGTATCGTATTGTTAGAATGAGCCAGGAACACAAAGTCCAAGAAATATCATATGTGCTTTTAAAAGCAGCACCTGCCGTTCAGGATCGGACTTGAAGGGGACGGTGAGGACTGAAATGTAACGGTGCGTCGGTAAACTTGAATGATTGGAGCCGTGGTTCTGTTCTAATTCAGTCCTCTTTCCCGGTGTAGGAGCAGCGGAGCGGCCCGGCTTTCACACCGAGCCGAGAGCGCACCCTCTCCGCGCCAAGATTCGCCGCCCCGCGGCGCCGTACTTACGGTCACACTCTCACAGAGCTTCTCTCATCCGTTCAGCCGCGGGTCCTTTACGCGATTTTGTCGTTAAAATCGGTCTCCATAGCCCGGGAGCCACACAAAGCAAGAGTCAGCAGCTGCACACGAAAACAGGAACGGACTTCACCGACATGCTCGAGTCCGGGCGGAGGGCTTTACGACACCGCGCTTCCGCTCGACACTCCGACGTCACACGGCGTCAATGACGAGGTGCGAATGAACGACAATAGCTATGATTCATACTGGTGGTCTTTAGTCTGCCCCCCTTCTGCTGCAACATGGGTTTGGAACAGCCATATAACTATTAATATTCCACTCCAGTCATCAATTAAACCCCCAAAACCCACATCTTTTCATTAAAATGACATATTTAGAGGCTATTTCCAAGAACGCACCCCATAATGCCTTTAAAGTGGCTTAGATGTAACTGAACGCATTTGTCTTAATTAAAGGAACACTATGTAATATTTTTACTTTAAAATTACAGTTTCAAATATAATTCTGATGCTTTACTGACCGGTAATAATGAGAATAGAGACTTTGTCTTTGCTACTCTTGGCTCAGCACCACAGAAACTGCACTATGTACCCTTTTGCACTCTCCATTGATTTCAGTACAGTGGGCTACACCAGGAAGAGCCCCAGGAGCAAAAAAAAAAACACAAATCTTACCTTATGTTGCTTAGAGTGTAAAGTATAGGCACGTCTGTAAGTGTGCAATTAGTCCCAGCCTCTGTCTCCACCCACCCTTTTGGTTCCTAGTGCTTATGAATTAAGAAACCCCAGCTATATTCAAAATAGCTTCCTATTCTAGGGTGATCATGTTTTTAAAAAGAGAACACTGGTGTATGTCATGGTTAGGATGTTGTGGCGTGGGGTTTCAAGTAGGCCTAAGCTGAAAGTGTGTGTGTGTGTGTGTGTGAGAGAGAGAGAGAGAGAGAGGATAAAAGCGACTGAAATATACTAAAATAATGCAACTCTGTTAATGCACATTAATACATAAATATTTATCATTTTACCAGGACTAATAAATATACCCAATAGCCTGCAGTACTACTTCATCTGTCTTAAAAAAATAATAAACTTTACCATGTTTTTAGCTTTCCAGGCCAATTAAATGTCAGGGGTTGTGTTATTTGTACATTTCAATTTCTGCATTTTTAGACTGTGGTGGGAAATAGTTTGACCAATGGATGATGTAGATGCATGTACATGGTAAATACCACTGGTAAGAAGGCTGGACATAAACAGGGGACTTTAAAGCTCTACAAATCCACACTCTGTAACAAAACTTGACACAAAATCAAATCATATTCTGAGACATTTCACCCAAATTAAAAATACCAGCTAGACAAATATTTCACATTCCGATAATTGGACATGTCAGGGAAAAAGAGGACGTATGGTCACCCCAACCTGCTCATTATTCCCTATATTCCTCACTATATAGTGCACTGTGATATTGAACTGAATTCAGGAGGTTAGGGAATGATCTTGGACACTACCTCATGTAGGTTGTTAACACTGCAGTGTTTTTTGGGTGCCCTCTACCCTTCATGGTACACTGGTTGTACTCTACTTGTTGTGGTGCACTGTGGGATTGTTTTATTGCACTGAAAATTGTGCACTATATTTTTGGACACTACTACAAAATGGCGTTGACTGCTCATTTTTCTCAGGATATGTCTTCTAGCATGTAAAATAAAGTGCACAAACATGTTAACAATGTAAACTACTTCATTATCACTGAAATTGCTTACGTCAACAGGCTGGCCATTCGTGTGAATAAAGCTGTTTTGCACAGCACAGTGTTGTTTATTACTGTACATATTTTGAGGCTTATTTGGGATCATTCTGTCAGCAGTGAAGCTCAGACCTCTCAAATACCTTATTACAGTAAGGGTCACATCATGGACATCACTTTCAAGTTCAGTGTCTGGAGACAGTCAGCCATCTCATTAGAGGTATACTGTGCCCAAGTCCCACTATACCATGCCTGGGCACATCTCTCCAGGTGGGCCAGTGTTCACAACTAATTGGACTTTGGAGTTCAAACGTGTTCGGGGATAGTATGGATTGCCTAGTGTGAGTACTCACATACATATCAGCTACAGAGTGATGTGATGAGTTTGCTCGCCACTTCTACTCATCTCAGAGTTGGATGGAGTAATTCCACTGCTCTGAAGTCCAAACTATAGAGCTTTATTATGCTTGGGAACTGACATCAGGACACACTGCATTGTAGGATTGTTTGACCATATTGGAAGAGTTTGTCATTTGTTTACATGCCGTACAGGCACTGCGAGGACGTGGGCTGCGTCAAGCACAACTGATAGCATCTATGGACTGTAACATTGTGTACTGAAGTTACCAATTTATTACCACGATATACACAAATTAGCTACCACATAAAACATACTGGTTTGCATGGTGCATTTAAATGGGATTTCTAGTTGATGATGATTCAATGCCCATCGTTGTTAGCGCATATGTAGCAATAGTTGTATTTTGACTCAGAGACAGTAAAATATTGATATATATGTTAAAAATTAATCTGTGATTCAAGTACACCACATTGATTTTTCTCACAGGAAAAATGGTTAAGACGCCGACTCTGTAATATTAGAATGATAATGACTACAGGATGAAAAGATTATAGAGGACAGAGACCCAGGGGTCTACGGTGTTCTAAAAACTTAATTCCTTTCCATTCTACTCCAACTGAAGCTAAATATTCTACAAATCAAACACAAATCAATTACAGCCTAAACAGAATTTACTACAATCCAAACCCAATTCAACTACAACCTAAACCCAAACGTCTGAAATGCATTAATATCTTGTGTTCACACTCTCTGCAATGAAAGAAAAGTCGATGTAAGAAACACAACACCATTTAAAATGAGTATTATTATTAATTATTAATAATTATATTATTATGCACGGTGGTGCAGCAGGTAGTGTCACAGTCACACAGCTCCAGGGACCTGGAGGTTGTGGGTTCGATTCCCGCTCCTGTGAGGAGTTGGTGTGTTCTCCCTGTGTCCGCGTGGGTTTCCTCCCACAGTCCAAAAACACATGTTGGTAGGTGAATTGGTGACTCAAAAGTGTCCGTAGGTGTGAGCGAATGTGCGAGTATGTGTGTTGCCCTGTGAAGGACTGGCGCCTCCTCCAGGGTGTATTCCCGCCTTGCGCCCAATGATTCCAGGTAGGCTCTGGACCCATCACGACCCTGAACTGGATAAGGGTTACAGATAATGAATGATTTGAGGTTGTATTTTGTTTAGTTAGTCCTTAAATGGATATTGTGAATCTGAATAAATCAGGACACCCCCAGCCAGATGAGTACATTGTTGACACGTCTTGGCATAATTTGAGTGAGTTTGGGGTATATATCTGATTCCAAACTGTTCTTTCAATCACTGTACATAAAAAATATAGAGACTTGAAAACCAAATTGAAAACCCACAAGTGTTTGTGTTCCTTGTTGTCTCTGACCTCAGTAACACCAGGCAATGTGTGTGTGTGTGTGTAATGGCATGGCTCCACAATCAGTCAATAATAGAGCGGTAATGGGGTCATGGTAGGCCTTGTCCTGACCAGAGGTCATACCTCATATCACATATCAGTTACAGACACATTTGACTGATGTGAAAACCCTGCTCAGCTGCATCTAGAAATTAAGAATGGTTTTATGTATATATTACAGATTTGGAAGGGACTCTGTAAAAAGCAGTTTATCCACATCCAAAAGCCTTGCACTATCTGAGGAAATTATATGTCATTTAAGACTATATGTACTACATTAAAATAAAGAGAGCACTGTGCCAGAGACTTACTGTAGCGTCCATGTTGTTTCTTTTAGTTTTTCAAAGAAACGTGAAGGGATTGTTTTAGAACTTAATTGCATCCTTTACTCCTCACAATCCAAGAAATCCCAAACAAATTTAGTAATATCAGACAAGAACTTTTTACACAGAACACCATCAGAGTTTTGTGTAATTGGCTTCTTTTTTGTCTGTTTCCTTAATCTGACAAATGGCTTCCTGATGACCACACCTCATTTCAAGCCCACAGAGACGAGTTCTCTTCTTGAGTGGAAAGATGGACACAAACACCTGTGATTATATTTACTTTTGAAGCAGTTGTAGAGCTTGATATTCTTGCAAAGTTTAAAATAATTAAAAAAAACAAAATTTCTGACAAAAATTTTTATAAACACTTAATAAAGAGTAATAAACTTATTTTCAAAACAGTTACCTTTTGCAAATAAATTCCATGTCTTATCCCATCAGAAATAAATCCTGAGATATGAATAACTTGTAATAACAGTCATTTTGACTGGAAATGAAATACATTAAGTGCTGTCTCTGACTTTTGAACAGTGATGTTGTCACACCTTGGCCCTGCCCTGTTTGTTGTTCCCACCATGTGCTTAATTAGCACATGGCTATGTTTGTTTTTGTTTCTGTCTCCACCCTAGTCCTGCCCTAGCTCCTTCCCCTCATTTTCTATTCCAGGTGTCCCTTGTCAGTGTCGTCTATTTAGGCTCCTTTGTGTTACTTCCTGTTTGTAGGACATTCCACGTTTGCGTGTCTGTTTCTCGGTTTGATTACGGTTGGTTTGCTTTCTCCTTGTTCCATGATTTCCTTCTTCCCTTTGTCTGTCAGTACCAGCTGTCTGTTTAACTCTGTGTTCATGTTTAGTCTATTTAGCTCTGTGTTTTAGTTTACTCTGTTTACCTCTGTCTCCAAGATTCCTCTGTTTAGCTCTGTGTTCATGTTTCATCTATTTATCTTTCTGTGTCCAAGTTTAATCTGTTTAGCTCTCCATGTCCAGGTTTAGTCTGTTTAACTCTGTGTTCAAGTCTAGTCCGATTAGCTCCTTTGGCTAAGTCTCAGTTTAGCTCCCTGTGTATTGTCTCTTTGTCCATATCTGTTTTAATATCTCTTGTTCAAATAAAGTTTGTGTTATAGCATTTGCGTCCATCTCCGTCAGTCCGCCCATAGTCCTACAGATGTATAGTTTTAAGAAATTGCCTTAGTTGACCTCAGATCTTTTCACAGCTCTGAGAGTGTAGTTACAGTGGGTTTTGATCAGGAAGCTGTAATTAGCTTATAAATACTAAAGTGACTGTGAGGAGTCTGGTGTGTTCTCCAAGTGTCCACACTGGTTTCCTCCCATGGCCTAAAAACACACGTTTGTAGGTGGATTGGCAACTCAGAAGTGTGTGTAGATGTGAGTGAATGTGTGTTTATGAAGTGTGTGTTGCCCTGTGAAGAACTGGCGCCCCCGCCAGGGTGTGTTCCGGGTAGGCTCCTGGCCCACCGCGACCCTGACCTGGATAAGCAGTTACAGCCAATGAATGAATATTAAAGTGAACTGTTTTCTTAGAGCAGAACACGATTCACCACAATAAACAGACCACTGTGCTTTACTTATAACATCAGCACTGGCATTACAATATAAAATCAACAAAACATTTGACATATGCCTTGGCTTCTCAGAATTCACACCAAACTCAATTTGAACCCAGTTGTATTTGCTAGATCCAACTTTTAAACTAAGAGTAATATCACGTCAACTACTAAGTCTACAACCACTGTTAGATGCATCTGTATTTTTGAGTGGGTCATTTGTAATCTTAGGGCACAGATGAGGTTTGTCTATGGCTGGGGAATGAAGAACAGTGTCTCTCAAGCTCCAAACAAATCCTAATATTGTAAATTTGTCAAATGAAAATATATGATCAAGCGATGCAGTAAAAATGAAGTCTCACATGCAGTTAAAATGAGCAGTCTCTAAAGTAGTTATTTTATAAGAGATGAAAAATCAATAGAGTAAAGGAACAGAAATCACACATTTCCTCTGTCAGCACTGAGCAGATTTAAGCTTTGCTTTTCTCATCTGTTTCAGCTGATGTCTTCTCGTCTCTTCTTCCGAAGCGTTGACTTAGCTCTGTGTTCAAGACCGAACAACAGGATTTCTAAAAGGAAGAGTTACAGACTATTGAATATGATGAAATGTTCTTTAAGGTATCTCCAATAAAGACAATGGTTCTACACAAACACTCAAAAAACCTTTTTCAGTACCCTTTCCACAAAGGTGCTATAAAAGACTATACAATATATTATCCATTAATCTGAAGAATCATTTCACAACGCAAGAATACTTTAACCACAATGTTTTGATCCTATTCCAAAATATTATTTATATTTCCTCACCATTTGCTAACCCTTCAGTCAGTTTGCGAAATGGAAAAAGTCCAGTGTTTGTATGCAGACCTAGCTCCGTAAATGCAAAAAAAAACAACAACAAAAAAACCCTAAGGTTCTCAGTTCAAAATCGCTCAGGTTTTTGTCTGTGCTTTGCTGGTTGAGCCATGAGAAACAGCATCTGGAGGCATTTGGATGGTAGAGAAACCTCTTAACATTGAAAAACATGAAAACAGATGAGGATGTTGCTCTATTTCTGCTCCATAGATGGGTAATATTGAATTATTTTTGATGTTACGCATTACTTAACGTGGAACTGACTCCAGATTTGGGAGAATGCTAACTGCATGTAAACATAGACTGAAAGTGTTGCAAAACTAAACAACTCGAGTTGCAAATAAGATTCTGTTGTAACTCAAACACTGAATAAATTAAAGTTCAGCCACATATATGCTATGGTCGGTGGCTTACTCAAACATAAGTTCACAGCTTGTGAACGAACACAAACAAGAGGGAGTGGGTTGGTTGACTTCCTGTTAGAACAGGAGTTCCTCAGAATTGTTTATGTTCTGAGTGTTCATTGGCCTATATAGAACCATAGTTATTACTGAAGAACCACTGAATAACCATCTCTTTTAAGACGTTATAGTAAGCAGCATTACTTGAAGTACGTGCAGCTGTGTCAGATCATGCGATTTCATTTGACAACGGCATCTTTGTCTCCCAATTCTTCTGATCTATAGAGTTTTCCCTATTCATTAACCTGAATGAAACGGGAAAGCGAAGTTCCATAGGGCTTGTCCAACCCTACAACAGTTGCTCTGAAAGAAGGCATTTGTGCGCAAACACTTGACTGACACAGTGTGGACTAAAGTTAGCTCGCCACCCAATTCAACACGGTTCTAAGGTCCGCAAATCTGACAGCTAGCCCTGGACCCACCTGCTGTGTGTTAGCGATGCTTCGTGACTTGGCCGTCAGCTCCATGAGGGCCATAGCAACTCCCAGGCCCAGGCCCAGTGCCAGGAGCAGGAAGACGCCTTTCAGGCTGCTGGCCTTGAGGGGAGTGGCTTGGGCGTTTTCCGCGACACAGCTGCTGGCCCACCACTTGCTGCGGAGGTAATCCAGCTCCCCGGACTCACTCAGCTGGAGGATGGCCACACTTAAGTTTTTCATCATGGGAAAGCCTTAAAACATACACACACAATCTTGTATCTGTGTGTTTTGGGGACATTACATAGACTTCCATTCATATTGTGGAGACGTAACTTTTCAATACGTATATTTTGCTTAAATCTAACACTAACCCAAACCTTAACCTGAATTTAAAACATATTCACAGTCCCCACAATGTGAGTGTGTAAACAGCTTTGGATTCACACAGTATTATATATTCCTGGCACACACACACACCCACACGGACTGTTGAGAAGATTAGACCCAAGACTAGACTAAGAATCATTTTCAGCGATGATTCAGTGTAATCCATGACCAGACGTAATGCATGTGCGTAAACCAAGCATGTCCAATGATGCATCATGAATTCATCTATTTATGCCAATACATTGCATAATATGCTCTGCATGATCAGATTCAATGATACAACAGTTAATCGTGATCTCATTGTAGACTGGGGTTGTTAAAAGCATCTTAGCATGAACATCTGTATTAAATGGTCGAATGAGCATCACATTAAACTCAGTGCTAAAAGTTAAGATGATCGTAATAGTATACTACCAGCATTTTGGGAAACTTGGCCCTGAAAAGTTATATCCGGTAACAGCAGGGTTTGCCTAAATCAGAGCGCTGACCACCTGCTGCAACAGCTATTGTCAGTTTACTGTCATCTGCCATCTTACCATTAACTGCACTTGAAGAAACTCAAAAGACAGAATAATAGATGTACCAGTAACAATAACATCAGACTTTCAGTCCTTCCTTTCGTCAGCTTCAACAGAAGAGCCTGAAATTAGTAGGTCAAGCCTTGGTATTGCACAGTTACTTTGTTGGCAGACAGAATTGCCAATTTGGAACAAAAGACGTAAGGGACATGCCCTTTGAAAAAATTACCTATGTCATTTTGTCCTTTTCTTTTTGAAGTGCCCCATTTAATCCAAGGTCTTTTTGGAGAAAGGGGCATACTGAACAAAGGGCACGTGGAAAATCCATTTTGCTGAAAATGTTAAGAAAAACTGCACTGAAGTAAACTAAAATATGTAAAATAATAGACTGTGGAGATTATCTGCAACCTATCAGAAGCAAATATAGCTTTCCCTTAAAACTAATCCATAAAAGATCTACATATAGCATCTACAATAGGTTCAATGTGTTTAATGTATTTCCTTTGTAAATCGTGTACGGCCTTGAATCGGTGAATATGGTGATTATTGTGGATTCACATGTTCATTGCTTGTATTAACACTGGATGGCACATTCCATAAAAATTGATGTAGGATTGTGAAGTTTGAAGAATGATTAAAAACACCCACAGAAAGGGTATTCATGACTGGGCATTTCACAAGCCACAAGTCCCTAAAAGCAAAAACACTACTGTTATATTGATTTTATACAACACTGGAGGTTGTGGTGTCATTCCCCATGTGTTCCATTGTTTGATTATTACAGTCTCCTGTGCTCTGATGTTTAGGAGATAACAAGAGGTTGTGATGTCATTTCCCCATGTGTACTAGTGTTATTTAACTTTTATAGACCCAGGAGGGTGTGATGATGTTTCTCTGTGTGTACTGGTGTTATATTACTTTTATAGATCACAGAAGGTTGTGATATCATTTCTCCTAGTGTACTAGTGTTATATTACTTTTATAGATCACAGGACGTTGTGATGTCATTCCCCCTAGTGTACTAGTGTTATATTACTTTTATAGATCACAGGAGGTTGTGATGTCATTCCCCCTAGTGTACTAGTGTTATATTACTTTTATAGATCACAGGAGGTTGTGATGTCATTTCTCCTAGTGTACTAGTGTTATATTACTTTTATAGATCACAGGAGGTTGTGATGTCATTTCTCCTAGTGTACTAGTGTTATATTACTTTTATAGATCACAGGAGGTTGTGATGTTGTTTCTCATAGTGTATTAGTGTTATATTACTTTTATAGATCACAGGAGGTTGTGATGTCATTTCCTCATGTGTACTAGTGTTATATTACTTTTATAGATCACAGGAGGTTGTGATGTCATTTCTCCTAGTGTACTAGTGTTATATTACTTTTATAGATCACAGGAGGTTGTGATGTCATTTCTCCTAGTGTAATAGTGTTATATTACTTTTATAGATCACAGGAGGTTGTGATGTCATTTCTCCTAGTGTAATAGTGTTATATTACTTTTATAGATCACAGGAGGTTGTGATGTCATTTCCTCATGTGTACTAGTGTTATATTACTTTTATAGATCACAGGAGGTTGTGATGTCATTTCTCCTAGTGTAATAGTGTTATATTACTTTTATAGATCACAGGAGGTTGTGATGTCATTTCTCCTAGTGTAATAGTGTTATATTACTTTTATAGATCACAGAAGGTTGTGATGTCATTTCTCCGTGTACTAGTGTTATATTACTTTTATAGATCACAGGAGGTTGTGATGTCATTTCTCCTAGTGTACTAGTGTTATATTACTTTTATAGATCACAGGAGGTTGTGATGTCATTTCCTCATGTGTACTAGTGTTATATTACTTTTATAGATCACAGGAGGTTGTGATGTCATTTCTCCTAGTGTACTAGTGTTATATTACTTTTATAGATCACAGAAGGTTGTGATGTCATTTCTCCGTGTACTAGTGTTATATTACTTTTATAGATCACAGGAGGTTGTGATGTCATTTCTCCTAGTATAATAGTGTTATATTACTTTTATAGATCACAGTAGGTTGTGATGTCATTTCTCCGTGTACTAGTGTTATGTTACTTTTATAGATCACAGGAGGTTGTGATGTCATTTCCTCATGTGTACTAGTGTTATATTACTTTTATAGATCACAGGAGGTTGTGATGTTGTTTTTCCTAGTGCATTAGTGTTATATTAATTTTATACAACACCTGAAGTTTTGATGTCATTTATTTTGGGTTCTATTGCTTGATTACCATCAACTCCTGTGGTCATTGTAGGTTGTGATATCATTTCCCCTAGTGTTAAATAATTTTATTTACCACAGTTACACCCTAATGTTCTATTTTTTATTTTTTTTACAACACAGGAGGTTTTGTTTTTATTCCCCTGGGTTCCATTGCCCCATTACTATAACATTCTGTGTCCTCTTATTTATAGCATGGTTTAGGGGGTTGTGATGTTATTTTCCCTCATGTTCCAGTGTTATATTGTTTTAACAGAATACAGAGGTTTGTAAGGACATTCTCATAATGTTCCACTGCCTTATTATCACAACCTGCAGTGTTTCATTGCTTTTAAACTTAACAATTGTTTAAAAGTTTTGATGATATTCCCTGTCAGGATCCAGGGATTGATTACCATAACCTCCTTAGTTCTATTGTTTTTAAACAAAACAGTAGGTTTCAATGTCATTCCCCTTATTGCTCTAGTGTTTTCTTACATTAGGACTTTAGGAGAGGCAGTATTATTTACCTAAAGGAGCTGCAACGCTGTAACCTCTCATGCCAACAATCTCTGGACAGCGCATCAGGTTGCAATAGCGTGCCACAGCCAAGTCCAGAGACACAGACTCGCCAATAAAGGCGTAATCCTCCTCCTGAACTCTGCGAATGCCCTCCTCCATCGTCTTAGCATAGCTCTGCTGCCTTTCCATATTCTCATAGATTCGCCGGTACACAGGATCGTTGGAGTTCTACTCAGAAAACAGGCAAAAGACCAAAAAATTTCACAGGCACTTTCTTTCACAGGGTGGCATTCAACAAAGCCTCTAAGATGTCAATGTAGAAAAAATACATTAAGTTCAAAACTGAAGTTTATGCTTAAAACACAATTTCTAAACTTAATACATTGTTCATGCCGTTTAAAATATGTTTACATTTGTACCAATAATTACTTCTCCTCAAATAACAGTGTCTCAGGTTTGTTAAATGTGCATTTATTTGTCCGTGTCATCTACAAATTTTAATAAAAGATGCTTGGGGTCTAAACTAAATGTCTGAGACAATACCACAAAGATACCCCAATTATAAAACTACCCCAAGGATTAAATGAACCACTCAGAAGTTCTTGTTTAAGCCGTTTCTGTTCAGTTCCCTTTGGTCTCCACTCTCATTTTTGCCCGTTGGCCTGGTTCTCTCATTTTTCAGCTATCAGTTTTTGATTGATTGCCTCATTACTCCACTTCCACTGTGTATGTTTTACACGGTTTAACCTCGTTATTGAGCTTTTACATAAACGAGTGTCTGGCGCTGTGATCGTAGATACTCAGACAAGGGGGCGGTAGAGTTCTAAAGTCTTGGCACCTGACGTTCGAAGGGGAGCAAAATCAGATCAGCTCAAAAATAACTGCATTTGACCCCTTTAAATATCCTGGAACTGGGTTTGTATTTTTAAAAGCAAATATCTGCTGATACTAATATAATTATGGTGTCGCTGTGCCTAATATGACCAGGGACATGTGTGTCCAAAGATAAAGGTGAGTTCTGATATTGGGTAGATTATATATAATAATTTTATAGTGCCTTGCAGTAGCACACAGCTCAGCCGTACCTTGAAGAAATTGAGAGAGGAAGAGCCGTGCAGTGTTCCATACTTCACGATATTTTGATTAGCTAGATCCTCAAAGCTCTTGATTGAAAGCTGCTGGTTATCAGAACGGAGCCAAGAGCTGAGGTTGGCAAAGAAGGAGGCCAGCACCACTAACGAGAATATCCACCAGATGGCAGTAATCACCCGCCCTGACAAGGCCTTTGGGTGAGGCCCAGCACCTGAGAGAGAGAGAGAGAGAGAGAGAGGTTAGCAGTTAGTAAGAGCGAACATCTTATCTGAGCTCTAGGCCTGACATAAAGACAAGAAAGCTGAAGGTAAAGCACCATATATGTGCACTCTTTTCTACTGAGAAGAAAGTTTCAGTGCATTGCCCATAGTTGGTGTCCTATACAATACAAAACAACCATTAAATACAAAGTACAAAGCAGAAAACATCCAGTCACTCACACGGTCACACCTGTGGACAGTTTCACACACTCACCCTGTCACTCACACACTCACCTGTGGAGAGTTTCACACACTCACCCTGTCACTCACACACTCACCTGTGGACAGTTTCACACACTCACCTGTGGACAGTTTCACACACTCACCCTGTCACTCACACACTCACCTGTGGAGAGTTTCACACACTCACCCTGTCACTCACACACTCACCTGTGGACAGTTTCACACACTCACCTGTGGACAGTTTCACACACTCACCCTGTCACTCACACACTCACCTGTGGAGAGTTTCACACACTCACCCTGTCACTCACACACTCACCTGTGGACAGTTTCACACACTCACCCTGTCACTCACACACTCACCTGTGGACAGTTTCACACACACGCCCAGTCACACACACACTCACATCTCTGGATAGTTTCACACACTCACCCTGTCACACACACACTCACACCTGTGGGCAGTTTCACACATTCACTCAGTCACTCACACACACACCTGTGGACAGCTTCACACACTCACCCTGTCACTCACACACTCAAACCTGTGGACAGTTTCACACACTCACCCAGTCACTCACACACTCACACACTCACCTGTGGACAGTTTCACACACTCGCCCAGTCACACACACACTCACCCTGTCACACACACACTCACACCTGTGGACAGTTTCACACACTCACCCAGTCACTCACACACTCACACCTGTGGACAGTTTCACACATTCACTCAGTCACTCACACACACACCTGTGGACAGCTTCACACACTCACCCTGTCACACACACACTCAAACCTGTGGACAGTTTCACACACTCACCCTGTCACTCACACACTCACACCTGTGGGCAGTTTCAACCATTCACTCAGTCACTCACACACACACACCTGTGGACAGTTTCACACACTCACCCAGTCACTCACACACTCACACCTGTGGACAGTTTCACACACTCACCCAGTCTCACACACACACACACACACACACTTCTGGACAGTTTCACACACTCACCCAGTCACTCACACACTCACACCTGTGGACAGTTTCACACACTCACCCTGTCACTCACACAATCACACCTGTGGACAGTTTCACACACTCACCCTGTCACTCACACACTCACCTGTGGACAGTTTCACACATTCACTCAGTCACTCACACACACACCTGTGGACAGTTTCACACACTCACCCTGTCACTCACACACTCAAACCTGTGGACAGTTTCACACACTCACCCTGTCACTCACACCTGTGGACAGTTTCACACACTCACCCAGTCACTCACACACTCACACCTGTGGAAAGTTTTACACACTCACCCTGTCACTCACACACTCACACCTGTGGAAAGTTTCACACACTCACCCTGTCACTCACACACTCACCTGTGGACAGTTTCACACACTCACCCTGTCACACACACACTCACACCTGTGGACAGTTTCACACACTCACCCAGTCACACACAAACACACACACACACACTTCTGGACAGTTTCACACACTCACCCAGTCACTCACACCTGTGGACAGTTTCACACACTCACCCTGTCACTCACACACTCACCTGTGGACAGTTTCACACATTCACTCAGTCACTCACACACACACCTGTGGACAGTTTCACACACTCACCCTGTCACTCACACACTCAAACCTGTGGACAGTTTCACACACTCACCCTGTCACACACACACTCACACCTGTGGACAGTTTCACACATTCACTCAGTCACTCACACACACACCTGTGGAAAGTTTCACACACTCACCCTGTCACTCACACACTCACCTGTGGACAGTTTCACACACTCACCCTGTCACACACACACTCACACCTGTGGACAGTTTCACACACTCACCCAGTCACACACAAACACACACACACACACTTCTGGACAGTTTCACACACTCACCCAGTCACTCACACCTGTGGACAGTTTCACACACTCACCCTGTCACTCACACACTCACCTGTGGACAGTTTCACACATTCACTCAGTCACTCACACACACACCTGTGGACAGTTTCACACACTCACCCTGTCACTCACACACTCAAACCTGTGGACAGTTTCACACACTCACCCTGTCACTCACACCTGTGGACAGTTTCACACACTCACCCAGTCACTCACACACTCACACCTGTGGACAGTTTCACACACTCACCCTGTCACTCACACACACACACTTCTGGACAGTTTCACACACTCACCCAGTCACTCACACCTGTGGACAGTTTCACACACTCACCCAGACACTCACACGCACACCTGTGGAAAGTTTCACACACTCACCCAGTCACTCACACACTCACCCTGTCACTCACACACTCACACCTGTGTGCAGTTTCACACACTCACCCTGTTACTCACACACTCACACCTATGGACAGTTTCACACACTCACCCAGTCACTCACACACTCACACCTGTGGACAGTTTCACACACTCACCCAGTCACTCACACACTCACACCGGTGGACAGTTTCACACACTCACCCTGTCACTCACACACTCACACCTGTGGACAGTTTCACACACTCACCCAGTCACTCACACACTCACACCTGTGGACAGTTTCACACACTCACCCTGTCACTCACACACACACACACACCTGTGGGCAGTTTCACACACTCACCCAGTCACACACACACACACTTCTGGACAGTTTCACACACTCACCCAGTCACTCACACATCTCACACCTGTGGACAGTTTCACACACTCACCCTATCACTCACACCTGTGGACGGTTACACACACTCACCCAGACATTCACACGCACACCTGTGGAAAGTTTCACACACTCACCCAGTCACTCACGACAGTTTCACACACTCACCGTGTCACTCACACACACACACACCTGTGGACAGTTTCACACAGTCAATTCACCTATTATCACATGCTTTTGGACTGTGAGAGGAAACCTACACAGACACAGGGACATTACCTGCAGCGCCACCATGACGCCCTGTTTAACAAATCAGCTTGAATATTTCAATTTCTTTGATCTAGTCTTGTGAAACATTTGTTGTAAACGTGTACTTTATAATCGTTTTGACTGGTTCAACACCTCAACACTTTTTCAAAGCACTGTAGATAACATCAGTGTGTCACAAAGCAAAGCGCAATGGAAAATCATTTTCTTCTCAGTAGATAAGTGTGTGTATGCGGTGGTTAAAGCAGTGTGGCACCTTGCAGAGTCAGGGCTCCGATGGTGTACCAGAAGCTGTGAGAGAATGTGAAGTGATTGTCCTGAGTCTGGGGTTCTTCCCATTCCGATGGGCTAATCCTTCATAAAACACACACACACAACCAATCAAAGGACTTATTTCAGTCAACCTCATATCCCCCTTATCTTAAACCATAAATCTGGCTGTGGTGATAACTTCTATTCAATTTCCAGGCTGTAGATAAGAGAGACAAGTAGAAGGAGAGGCTCTCACCGAGCCGCCAAGTAGATACAGAAGGAAGTGAGCAGATACGCCACCAGGATGCCCATCCACATCTCAGTGGAGAACAGGTTTAAGAAGCTCAGATAGTGCGACTCGTCAGAGGCGATGTCTTTCCTCATCACGAAGCTGAGGCCCGTCTGCATGAATGGCTTGCTCATGTCCACTGCAGCCTCTCGGACGGCAGTGAGGGTGAGGGGGGCCACAGCCAGGTCAGCGTCCTAATCACAGAAAAAGATAAACCAGCTTAGCTGTGGTAGTTTTGGGGTTTATTCTCTTTTTACAGGGTTTTGAATTACTTAGGTTTCCTAAGAAAAAAAATACCTTCAGTATCAGTCAAAAGTGTTCTAGTCTTTGTAATTGAGTAAAACTACAAGTGTTCAAATACAATAATACATTCAGTTATTTGTTTGTTTGTTCGTTCATCCTGTTTAGGGTCCTATCCTGGGCCCGTGGCCTACTGGGAATCACTGGGTACAATACAAGAACATACCCTGGAAGGGGCACCAGTCCATCACAGTCACTCACACCTATGGACAATTCTAAACAGCCAATCTACTACCAGTGTGTGTTTTTGGACTGTGGGAGGAAACCCATGTTGACACAAGGAAAACACATACAGCACAAGTCCCTGGAAATCTGTGACAGGGACATTACCTGCAGCTCCTCTGTGCTGCCCTTTTTTAAACTGAAACAACTCCGGGTGACTGTCTGTGAAGGGTTTGGTGTGTTCTCCCTGTGTCCCCATGGGTTTCCTCCCACTGTCCAAAAACACACGTTGGTAGGTGGATTGGCGACTTAAAAGTGTCCATAGGTGTGTGTGTGTGTGAGTGTGTGTTGCCCTGTGAAGTACTGGCGCCCCCTCCAGGGTGTATTCCCGCCTTGCGCCCAATGATTCCAGGTAGGCTCCAGACCCACCGCGACCCTGAACTGGATAAGGGTTACAGAGAATGAATGAATGAATATCATTTCATATCGTATCATTTACGTAACATCTTGTTGTTTACATAAAACATGAAAAAAAAAATAATGCTAACCACACACTATCAGACATTAAAAATACTTTCACCTCTGAATACATGTGTTTTTGGACCCAGACTATGATTTTGCAAAGAATGGGAGGTGTGGTTGTGGTGTGAGTATTTGCAGGAGCCAAGATGAAAAATTAAATAAAAATGAAAATTAATAAATAATATCATAGCTGTATTTGATGAGAATGTTAGAAAAGCTAAGTTTGTAGAATTTCATAGAAACAGTGGTGTTTCATCAATGAATATCCTCTTTAGTCTATGCTCATGTTTAGTCTGGGTCTGGGAAAAAGGCCTTTATTTTGTGGGGGGTTTTAGCTCTTGCTTTTAGGAGGTGGGCTTTTTAAGGGGCCCTCTTCAGCCAAATTTCCCATTCTAATATTTATGGGTGAGAAAACTTCAGTGAAAACTGAACCTTTAAGTTTGCTGATTAATGTTATCAGAATCAATCTGTATCTATATCTCTATATTTATATACACTAATCAACCATAACGTTATGACCACCTCGTTTCTACACTCATCGTCCATTCTCTCAGCTCCATTCACGGTACAGGAGGACTTTGGTGTTCTATAATTACAAACAGAAGTCCAGCTGTTGCTGTGCATACTTTGTCTGCCCCCTTTCACCCTGTTCTTCAATGTTCAGGACCCCCACAAGACCATTCATTCATTCATTATCTGTAACCCTTATCCAATTCAGGGTCACGGTGGGTCCAGAGCCTACCTGGAATCATTGGGCGCAAGGCGGGAATACACCCTGGAGGGGGCGCCAGTCCTTCACAGGGCACCACTCACACCTACGGACACTTTTGAGTCGCCAATTCACCTACCAACATGTGTTTTTGTAGGAGGAAACCGGAGCACCCAGAGGAAACCCACGCAGACACAGGGAGAACACACCACACTCCTCACAGTCAGTCACCCGGAGCGGGAATCGAACCCACAACCTCCAGGTCCGTGGAGCTGTGTGACTGCGACACTCCATGCTGCGCCACCGTGCCGCCAGTAGCCACCACATCAGTCAATATTTTTCAATGGTCAGGACCCCCAGGAAACCATCACAGAGCAGGTATGGTTTTTATGGTGGTCTTCTGGGGTTCCTGACCATTGAAGAACAGGGTGAACAGGGGCCAACAAAGAATGCAGAGCAACAGATGGACTACAGTTTGTAATTGTAGATCTACAAAGTGCTCCTGTGTGGTCAGTGGAGCTGAGAAAATGGACAGTGAGCGTAGAAACAAGGTTGATCGGTGTATATCTGCTGGAAAGTGGCCTAACACAGTGTGTGAAATGACATAAGATTTGTTCAAAATTCAGAACTTTTTACGAGACGCTTGAATTTAGTGAGGGATACTTTGGACTAGAGATGTCCAAAAAAATAAAGCCTATTTAATGAAGCATTAAACATTTCTTTAGTAGTAGGAACTCACCCCTCTCACGACTTCTCCGATCATGCCCGCCCAGTTCCCTCGCTCGTCCTTGACCCCGTATTTGCCATCCTTCACCAGGTGAACTTCATACTTGAATCCTACTTTTTTGGCCAGTGTTGAGAGCAGGTCCATGCAGAAACCTTCCAACTCTGAGCCTTTGGACATAGTGTATGGCTCTTGCTGCAGAACAGTTTTGTGCCGATTCATTTACTCTTCACATACAGCTACTCAAACATCACAAACATCTTCACTGTCTTCCACCCAGTCACAGAGGATGTGTCTCAATATCTGCTCAGCCTTGCCACCTATTGGCTACATAGCTTGGCCAAGCAGCAATTTAACTCAAAACTAAGCTTAGTTAATTATTTACTTACAATTAAACAGCACTTTTTTAGATGCCCAAAGCACCTTAAATTCTTTGGAACCTTAAAGAATAACCAGTGGTGGACAAAGTACCATGTACTTGAGTAAAAGTACAGATACTGAAGGTAAAATATTACTCCAGTAAAAGTAGAAGTCCTCATTGTAGATCTCTACTTCAGTAAAAATACAAAAGTATTTACCTTCAAATGTACTTAAGTATCGAACGTAAAAGTACCATGACGTGCTATGGCTCTATTATGGCTCTATTATCATTTTTGTAACAAGACTCAAGCTTAACACATTGTAGGTGAAATACTCTAGTGTCGCTCTTGGTTCCCCAGACTTTTAACAGAATGACATTAATTAGTCTGACACTGAACACAACAGAAATGGCTAAAGATTAACTGCAATGAATGATGTTAAATCAGCTATTACATACACCCAAGGTGGTGCCCCTCCAAACCAACAGAGGTCGCTGTCTCTTGAGTATTAAGCCCAATTCATGCTCCTGTGTTGAATTTATGCCGTAGGCAGCACGGTCTGATGTGCACCTCTCCAGAAATGTAATTCGTAACTCATGCAGACCACAATGACTGAGTTTGACAGTTGAAATAAAGCCCTAGTGGTTTGGTGGTGTAATTGCAGAGTGACGCAGACGCCAACGCACAAGTATAAACTTTAACAATGACATAGGACACTTGTGCATAACATAGTTTTATACTCATTTAGGAATATTAGGCAAGATTTGTAAATTTTTCTGCTCCTGGGGCTCCTCTGAGTGCAATTAAGTTTTACAGCACTGTACTGAAATTGGTAGGGAGATGAAGGACAGGTGGTTTCGTACCTTCCTTCAAAAGTTTCATAGTGCAGTGTCTGCAGTACTGAGCCCAGAGTAGGAATGACAGAGGCTCTATTCTCCCTATTACAGGTCAGTGAAGCATCACAATCATTTTGAAACTGTAATTTTAAGGTAAAAATATTAGTGTTCCTTCAAGCTCTGTTTTGTCTACGTAGTTGTAGAGTACAGAGGAACCTCTACCTACGAACTTGACCCGGTTCGTAAGTAGAAAAGTTCGTTTCTCGAGTCAATTTTCCCCTTTTAAAATAATGGAAAAGCAATTAATGTGTTCCAGCCCCCACCCCGAAAGTCCCCCTTTTTGAACTGATATATGTTTACAACACTCTCAAATTAGTAAAAAAAAAATACATGTGGCATTACTAAAAATAAAAGAGAAATGCAGTGGTAACAGTAATAAAAAAGAAATAAAGTTTTAAGTGGTTACACATCGCTACCTTGAAGACGTGACGACTGGCTGGAGGAGTAACACAGGCACTGGCTGTATGACGGGAGGTGGGGGTGGGTGGAATAACGGAGAGTAGGCGGTGAATGTGGGGAGACGGAGAGTAGATACGGCTTAACTTAGCACGAATTTAGATGTCTGCTATTTACACTAATGCTAAATTGCTAAAGCTACAACTTGCTAATCTTAAAAGCTCACTCAAGTCTGGGAGCGCTGGGAGACTCGCCTATTGGGGTCAGTGGCCATTTCCAGCCGCCGGCTCAGCGGAGGCTCGGGTTCGTTTCTAGAGTCATGGTTTGTTGGTGGAGGCAAAAAATATTCAAATGCCGGTTCGTATCTTTGAAAGTTCGTTAGTATAGGCATTCGTTAGAAGAGGTTCCACTGTATATTTTTACGTAGTTGCATGAGCTATTTCTGCAATTCTGAGACACCTGTTTCTTAAACATGCTACGGTTTTATTTTTCTGACTTCTTCTCTGAGACTCATTTTTGTCTTTTGGACTTGTTGATCTCTCTGTACTGATTTTTGGGTTTTGTAATATTTTTTCTCCTTTTGACCTCACTTCACATATTGTGTTTCATAAATCTCCAACTGACTCTCACCCTTGGTGAGTGATTTGTGACATCTACAGTTCCATAAACCTTGTATGAATGAAGAGTAGTTACTGATGACTTAAATACAGCCAAAAACTAAATGATAAAAATTATTTTGTTAATTCATAACGGTTCCAAGAACTGAAAGTGATTAACTCCAGTGTCAATTTCACACAACACTTGATTTAAAACCTTTTCGTAATGTAGTGGAGTAAAAAGTAAGATATTTGACTCTCTGAAATGTAGTGGAGTTAAAGTAAAAAGTCACCCATAATACAAATACTTCAGTTAAGTTCAGATACATGAATAAAGCACTTAAGTGTAGTAACGAATCACATTTACTTTGTTAATGTCCACCACTGAGAATAACCTCCATAAATGTACAGCATCCACCAAGATTACACGTACATGCAAGAAGACAAGTTATCTAGCTTATTGGCTAGTTCAAACAGGCAAGTCTTACCGGGCAAAGCTATTTATACAAAAGAACAAATTACTAAAGCCATCGTAAGTAAACAAATAAATATATATGGCCAATATTTTCTGCTTACTAAGTATTGAGACACAGTTGCTAACTCTTCTGACCAAAACTTGTTTCTCTTACCTTAATGGTGGTCACCTTCAATGGCGGTGGCTCTAATGATAAAAAAACAAAACAATTAGGGGAATATGGTCAGTGGCATTGCTGTGTTGGTGACATTCCCAGAGCTGAATTAACACCTTTTTCATACAAAAGAACAGTTTGTGAGGGAAAAATATCACACACATAATTCTGTCCTCACTCAAAACAGTGAGTGAGTCAAGTCCTGTTTCATGACTGAGATTTCTGTTAGCAAATGTCATACGTTACGCCATACTTTTCACCTTTTGACGAAATTTGCTTTGTGGACTTGGATATGCCACACGCGTGAATTGCATTAAGATTTTGGCTAGTGTTGTGAATGTTTTTGGGTGTAGTGTGTAGTTGTTATTGCCTTCATTAGAAGCTTATGAGTTGACTCAGTGTCTAATAGAAAATGGTTTCATTTAGTAAGATGTCCTTTCCATTTTTAGACAATAAATACATTACCAGTCATTTCCACCTTCAGCTAATGTTGCTCAGTTCAGCAAGAGGACTGTAATAGTGCTGAGCTAGCAAAGCTAGCAAGCATGGTAATCTACAAATTAGCTTGATATTCTAAGCATTTGTCAATTAGCAAAGCCAGTTAAGTAAATAATATGTAAACAACAATATTAGACAATTTTGTTCTACCAGTTTTGCCTCAGCCCAGTTAGCAAGAGGACAGACAGCCATGTTTGTTCCACTGAGGGCAAAGCTGGAGGTCCATTAGCGTTTTGCTCAGTGTTTTATGGGCAGACAATCGGTGTATGCCACGTTGTATAGATCTTTTCCATTCACAGTCCAATTTACAGATATTTCCTTAATTTCTTTCTCTTGTCATTAATGTATTTCTCACAGTTAATATTTGTATTAGTTTATTTTACAGAATAAAAGTCTCTGTGCATTTAAAATGCAATTAAAATCCAGTTAGGTCCTGTACAGTAATCTTAGTGGCTCTGTGGTTAACAAGTTGTCTACAGTTAAATAAATAAATAAATAAATAAAATACTATGTTTACAAGCCAGTGGACTGATATGTTCGCTTAGTTCAGTCTGTTTTTGGAGTATGCTTTTGTCCATTTAATTTCATTTAGGTCAATGCAGGGTCTTTTCTGTGCAGGGGGTCGCTGTTAATTCATTAGTATGTATTAAGCTAAATGTGAAATAATTAGGATTGAATCTTTATTTAACTCCACATGCATTAATTCAATTTGAGGACCCCCTTGAGGGATAAACCAATTATCAAATCCTTAATTAGATAGGAGCCAAACAATGGTTCAACAAGAGCAAGGCAAACAGTCAGAGAGCGCGGGAGAGAGAGAGGGAGAGAGAAAGAGAAACACCGTCTGTCTCAATCTGACAAGGAGAAGGACTCTTGTAAGACATTCTTGGCAGTAAATGAAGCGTTTCTTCATGCTGCGCCGTGCTTTATATTCCTCTTCACACAGAGGCAAATATCCCCTGCTTTACCAGACAGGAACAATGTCTCAGTTGTGCTGCCGCTCTCTTTGCCCCCCGTCCCAAGCTTCATGGCCACTAATCGCCCTTTAACCAAATAAAGTCGCTTAAAAGGACATGGAGGGAGCCAGACTGCGCTGTTGTTGTGGAGCTTGTCCAGTCGTTCCCAAGTCCGAGATGAAATGTGCTCCTGAGAAAGAGGAGCCACCATTTGCTGGGAAAGTGCCCTGCTTCTCTCCTCCAAGTGCTTGTTGTTGTGTTTTTAAGGCTAGCGAACAGGCCTTAACCCTTTACACTGCAAAGGCCCATACAGTGTAGTCGGTGAGATTCCTTGCAGTCGTGCACTGAGGAATGTTGTTATTGAACTCTGGGTTTATTTGCTAATGTAGTGTTTTTGCAAAGTGGAAAACATTGAACAATTCTTGCTTGAAAACATCATAGCTAGCTTTATGTAAATTAGCAGGACGGCAGTTATTTACATATAACCCAGCCTTGCTTTCACCCTTGCCTAGTGGTTATGGAATATGTGTTGTGTGCAGTAAGTTTGGAACAAACCAGTTTCATGAGGCCCTTTGCATCTAAACATCACTAAAGCTATTAAGGCGAAATATCAAACATGATTTTTTGGAAAATAATAAGGACAAAGTTGATCAAATACTTTAAAAACAACTGCACTAATGTTCAGAAGTCAGTAGATTAAGGGTGAAGAAAAAGTCATGGGTTTCCTGTGGGAGTCTGTCAAAGCTGCCCAGTGCCACTGACACCCATTGTACTTTTTTGCCAAAATTATGAATATCTTACAATCCAGCCAAAGCACTGCTGTCAGCAGCCTGTCCTGCATATCTGACCGCTTGGTTAGTGGTCACTAATTGATTACTCACAGTCTTTGTAGAGGATGGCAGTCTCTTTCTGCTCTTTAAATACTGATCATTCAGAGCCAACTCAAGCGTCAGATGGAGCGCCAGATAGCCGCTGTGTTCGGCTACTGAAGCAATACGTCATGCTGCCACTAGCCCTTCCTACATCCTACTGACCTTTGCTGACCTACTAGAGGAAAGCCAAGGCCAGACCTAATTAATAACACAAATAATGGTTTAAATGTAGTTTTAGGCGCTCAGAACAAAACTGACCAAAAACTTTCATTTGTCAGTTCACGTAGGTATTCTACTGAATATTTAAATTCACATCATTGGCAGGTGTTACCTTCTAAATCTTCTAGAAACATATGTAATCCTTAAATCTGAGTTAAGACTGCACAAGGCATTTGGCTGCTGCTGGTATAAAGCACAGCACAACATTTGTGTATTAGGGGTTTGCTCAAGGATGGTTTTTGGTGTAGTCTTCCAAGTTATGCATATGTTTCAGTAGTGAGCCAAAGAAAAGATGAATTCCTGATATTTTAAAGCCAACAGCTGTCTCTAAGTGTAACTTGAAAATGAACAGTATATGCACTGACCCCAACCCCCCTCCCCCAGCTGACCTAAAATAATTTATTTCATTTCAGTGCATTGGAGCATTTCTCTGCACTAGCGGTATTTATTTTTTGGGTTGTGTAATTTTATATACACACAGGGGTTAGACAATGAAACTGAAACACCTGTCACTTTAGTGTGGGAAGTTTCATGGCTAAATTGGAGCAGTCTGGTGGCCAATCTTCATTAATTGCACATTGCACCAGTAAGACCATGTGCATCCAGTGGTTCAAACGTTGTATCCTGAAGACGGTGCCGTGTATCAGGACGACACCAATACACACAGCAAGACTGGTGAAAGATTGGTTTGATGAACATGAAAGTGAAGTTGAACATCTCCCATGGCCTGCACAGTCACCAGATCTAAATATTATTGAGCCACTTTGGGGTGTTTTGGAGGAGCGAGTCAGGAAACGTTTTCCTCCACCAGCATCACCTAGAGACCTGGCCACTATCCTGCAAGAAGAATGGCTTCAAATCCCTCTGACCACTGTGCGGGACTTGTATATGTCATTCCCAAGACGAACTGATGCTGTATTGGCCGCAAAAGGAGGCCCTACACCATACTAATAAATTATTGTGGTCTAAAACCGGGTGTTTCAGTTTCATTGTCCAACCCCTGTATATGACGTAGATGCAGGTAGTATTTATATCAGTGTCCAGTGTACTGTATTGTCATATGCAAAAATGATATGTTTTATTTAAAAAAATGATGTATATTACTACCAAAAAAAAAATTATATTTTTGATTTTTCAACTGTAAATCAAGCATTTTTTCAAAGCTGTTAAATGTTTACCCCTCACAGAACGCATACTAGACTTGAGTTAGGTCATATACATACAACAAGATAAAACTGATCAATACCAAAATAGTCAGCGAAACATCTTTGCATTAATTTTCTGATATATTTGAATGCATACAACTGTGATGAATGAGGACCACTGCTTTCTATCTCTCACATTAACATATAGAAATGTAAAAAAATCTGTTGATTTACGCTTGAGTCTAATTAGATTTTGTGATGTCATATTAAACTATAAGTAAATATACAGAGGGTGGAAAATTGATTCAATTGATTCAAGGGGCAGAAACTGGCTTCCATGAATATGTGGTCACAATGTTGTCTCAGTTACCTGCAGTGCAGAGGTCAGCAATTAAAGCTGCAGCAAAGAAGAAAAGTCTCAGTGTGGCCATCCTGAAAATGACATGAGCCACACATCAGAGGAAATCATAGTAGTTAAAAAAAAAAAAAAAAATAATAATAATAAAAACAGTTCATTCTTTACAGCTCTCTCCAAAAACTATGGCGTCATCCTCCTGAAGCAAATTCTACTACCACTTACTACTGAGTGCCAACGTAGACACCCCTAGTCAAATTAAATGAATTAAATTAGAATATGTTAAGTTTGTGTCTTTTACAGAGAACCCACTCCTAATCAGTTGACTGTACAATCCCTTTCCAGTAAGGTATGGAATTACTTATTGGAATACATAAATCTTCAGTGTTTAAGGCTGTCCAAACTCCTCTAAACATTCAGATAAAAGACATTCAACACAACAGATCAAAACCATAAACAGTTTAGGGTTAGGGTTAGAGTTAGTTCTGTTCTAACACTAACCCTAACCCAAGTTTACATGTACATGACAAACTTACCCTGGTGTGGGTTCAGCTCCAGCTCCACTATAGGCAGAACATAGGGACCCCCAACATTTAAAGCAAGTCGAAACACCCCAGTGTCAGAAAGAAGCCAATGGGAAGGAGTGGGACGTTCTAGAAAGTGGAGGGAAGAATGGGGCTAGAGAATTTGACCATGACAAATCCACATGGATTTATGGGTGGTGGAAGGGAAGATAGCCGGGTGTGTGTGCATGTGTGTGTGTATGGGGAGGGTAGATGTGGGAGGTGGGTGTGTGAGAAGCACAAACCCAAGAAAAACAAGCATGTGATTTTCAAGCCAACGGATTTGACAAAGGCTCAGAACTTTAAGAGGCTCTCAGTGAAAACAGGGTTAAAATGACAGGAAGAGGCCCAGAAAGGAGAGTGGTCTAGTGGATAAAGCAGAAACAGAACCAGGGACATAGCGGATAGTAAGTTAACACAGTGTTCTGAAGGTTTAAAGAAAACCACAAGCCTAATATTTTGTGTTTTCCGTGTGTCCCCTCTTAGCCGAATTAACATCTTCTACTCTTCTGGCAAGGTTTTACACTAGACGTTGTGGTGAGGGAATTGTTCTACTCAGACAGCTACTGAGTTGCTGCCCCATTCTATTGCTAATAAAGCTTTACTATAGAGATTAACCAAACTTGTGGGATTTAAAGGGGAATTATTATGAAATAATTATGTGCACGGACGGCACGGTACGGTGGTGCAGCAGGTAGTGTCTTAGTCACACAGCTCCAGGGTCCTGTAGGTTGTGGGTTCGATTGCCGCTCCGGGTGACTGTCTGTGAGGAGTTTGGTGTGTTCTCCCTGTGTCTGCGTGGGTTTCCTCCGGGTGCTCCGGTTTCCTCCCACAGTCCAAAAACACACATTGGTAGGTGGATTGGCGACTCTGTGTGTCTGTAGGTGTGTGTGTGTGTTGCCCTGTGAAGGACTGGCGCCCCCTCCAGGGTGTATTCCCGCCTTGCGCCCAATGATTCCAGGTAGGCTCTGGACCCACCGCGACCCTGAACTGGATAAGGGTTACAGATAATGAATGAATGTTCTGACTTTTTGCTTCTTGTTATATCCCATCTCCCAGTCTGAATCTCCAAACACAGCACTGGACCCTGCTTATATGAGGCTAAATTACAAAATTAGCCTTGTTAGCTACAGTTAGGTGCAGCCTAAAGCTAGCTGTTCCTTAACAACCAGTGCTCAATGTGATTACAAATATTCACTTCGATGTAATTTGTCAGAAGGCAGCTTGCAATTTTCATCATGTTATAGATGTAGACATGGTGATAGTAGTCTTTGTGGAAAAAACGTAACGTGCCTAAATTGTGCTCAAATATCGGCAGGTATGTTATTTTGGAACCGCTAATTAGTACTAAACCACTACTAATACCCCTAATATTCTTATATACTAATGTCCCTGAGAGCAAGGAGACCACAGACAACGGTTGGCCCACTGAGGGCAAAGTTGGAGGTCCACTGGCGTTTTACAGTGTTTTCTGGGCGGACCACTGGTGATTAAACAGAATTTTAGACAAAATGCCACATTTTAGCACTTTTCCATTCACAGTCCAATTTGCAAAATGGAGTGTTCTTTTGTTAGTCTTTATAAATGAGGTTAGTATATAATATTAATCCAGCACAGTGTTAATTTTCAGCCGTTTGGATGGCCCCCTTATTGTGACTGTGTAAAAAAAGTCACTAATATAAACGACAAGAAAACATCACAATATATAGCATTACACCAGAAAATACTTGTAAATTAGAACTGTCTGGCGTATGTTACACAAAATTATATTGCACATGATTTAAACTCCATATTAATAATCCACGACCCTGAACTGGATAGTAGTAGTTATTTAATACAAATTATTAATTCCAAAATAACATAAGGGAGTATGTTGATGGACCTATTGGTAATAGTGCGGTGATGATACTTGAGTTGGGTATTGAACTCCAGTCTCCTGTGTGAGGGGCAGTGGTGGTGGACACTATGTTTTAGTAACAACACATAGCAGCAATTAGCAAAAATGCCTGAATTATTATTATGGGCAAAAGTACAGATAAAAAACATAAGCTAGTAGTAGGCTGGCCTCTCTGTTGAATAAACAATAGCATGGTTAGTTGTAGTGTGTTGTGGACACTGTGACTTTAAAGTCTTCTTCATTGCATGACTTAACATTGACTTTGTTTACCTCGTGAAGATTGAGCTCCCTTTAAAGCTTAGCTGCAGTGTACGGTCAGCCTGTGCATGTTTAAGCACTACTTAATTGTAAGACATAATGTGAATTTATTAGACTTTACAAGGGACCTATGCCAAAGACCCTTAAAGGTTTTAAACCCTTACAACAAACTTTGCCCATTCTAAGAAGCAGGCAGCCACACTGACATGCTGACCGGGCTCTGAAGGCAGAGGCTGAAGTGCGGGGGGTGGGAGGGGGTAATAAATGTGGATCTGAAGGCGCACTTCCAACGCCTCCAGAATTCTAATGAACTCCACTTTTGTATGAGTGACAAGAGCCTACAATCTCTGTCACTCACTGGGCCGTGCAAGTCCCAGGATGGTTTCGGGCCCACGGAAGAGCCCCGGCCCCTAGGCAACCGGCGACAGCCGTTGCCATGGTGACTGGAGATCGAGGCGAGTCTGGCCCTTTGTCCTTCATGCCAGTCATAAGCGAAGACGAATCCATCAATGTACTTTATTGACAACACACACACAGGGGCCAAGGGCGCAGAGCAATGAGCTAATACTTCGGACAACGTAGTGCATGACAGTGGCCACATTAGGTCAAAACTGGCAGCCGGAACACTGTTCAGGCAGAACAGTGGGGCTTTTTTATTGCTATTTGGAGATGTAATTGGCCGTCAAGTGCAGGGCAAGGCTTTATTCAGTGACATTTTTTCCCAACAGGGGTCCTCAGTGCAGTGTCAGTGGGGTTGGGACTGGACAAAAAAGGGAGTCCTCTCAAAAGAGACATAATAGCACTGAATGAGCATGGCTGGGAGCTGCAGTCTTTTACTTGGTCAATACTGGGCTTAAGTAAACAAGGTAATGTTGAAGTATATATGCTATTTGACCAAACTGGTGTAGAAATACTCTATTAAAAGGGAGTTTGCTCTTCGTTATGCTGAAGGTAGTTTTGCTCCAACACTTCTCCAAGGTCCTGGGGTTATGTGTTCAGTCCTTCAATCCCAATGTGTTCTCCTTGTGTCTGTGTGGGTTTCCTCAAGGTGATCCTGTTTCAAAAACGTGTGTTGGTAGGTGGATTGACTGTGCAAAACTGTCCACTTGTGTAAGCGTGTGATGCCTGTGATGGCCTTGCGCCCAATGATTCTGGGTAGACACTCGACACACCGTGACCTTGAACAGGATGAAGCTGTTTCAGAAAATGACTGAATGAATGAGTTTGCTGTCAGATTGTTCAGTTAAACTCTTGATTCACTTTTTCATTTATACACCATGACCCTGAGTAGAAAGCAAGCTACAGCAAATGAAAGACTGATATTTTGGAAAGTAAACAAATTAGGTGTAATTGCTGATTTTAACGCACTAACGAATAGGAAGTGGAAAACTAAAAACACGGCCAAGTACGCTGAGTTTTATTTCACGAAATACTCAATGTCAAAGGATTTAATGAATCACAAGGGGAAAAAAAGAAGACACGTTCACGTTTACTATCTATATACATTTGCTTTTACTTATAAACGCTTTCAGATTCTTGCAACGTTTTCTGGCAGGACAGTGCAAACATTACAGTACAAAGTGAGAGATGTGCTCTGTAGAAATTTATTTCCCTCCTATCCTGTGGCATTATATCAGGAGACGCATCTTCAACATGGTTCCTTAACGCTTACAGACAGATACATATCAGAGACATATCGGCTGTAAAACGTAACTTAACGAAACATTAGGAAACATTTACAACATCACTGACATGCAAGAAAACGAGGACAAATAGAAACTATTGTACATGAGTCTGCTGATAATACTTTATACAGTACATATACTCAAATATTAAAAGAATAAGCCTAAGTGGTGAAAACCGCCACTTAACTTTTCATTTCCAACTAAAGGAATATATAAAAAATGAAGGAAAAGCAGGACGGAATGAATTGTGCTTGTGCTTTTCAGCTAAATGCAAGTAATATGAAAAGAAGCAAAATCAAAAAGGTTTAAAGTTCAAGAAACAATAAATACGTAGCAAATACATTCCATGCTTTTGTTATAAAAAAATCTCTTACACCATTATAAACACTAATAATATGCATTGGTATTGGATTAAGTAGTAGTAAACATGTCTAAGCTTTTAAAGTGAAGGTAATGAGCATTGTACTACTCATTGGTGTCTTAGTTCTCTATTGCTACAGCAGGTCTTTTCAACTAAACATAGAGACAATCAATGAGAGAATTGTCCTGTATGTTTTTGAGGATGTTTGGTTTCAGATTCAGATTTGTGTCAAAAGAAAAAAATAAACCTTCTTAAATATCAAATAAAATAAGAATTTGAGAGAGAGAGTAAAACTAACTGAAGCACAAAATGGAAACTTAAAACTTCAGCATGACAATATAACTTACACACAATGTGTAAAGGTGTACAACTGATCTTTTACTAAGGTTTTTTTTCAGGGGTGCATCTTTGTTGACTAATGAGGACACACTGACAGTTTTGTGTACACAGTTTTGGCAGACAACCTAAACAACGAACAACAAACATGATCAATATTTAAACTTTAACGGCTAAGCACCAGCTCTATGAAAGTGTCAAATAAATACAGTGGAATTTGAGTTCCTAACTTGTGTTTATTGATAGTCAGAAAACATGTTATTTCTTACTAATTCAAGGAATAAGGTTTAAAAGACCATTGGTGGCCCCCCCCCCCAACGGTGTTGGGAAACTCTAATAGGTGTCTTGCCTGTGACGTAGATGGTGGACAACAACTCTAGAAGCTGCACTTAATTTAATGCAAAATGACGAAAAGGTGTGTTGTTTTTGGCTGCAATCATTCAATGTACAGTGGGACATCTGTGCACAAATGGCCCAAAGATCCCAAAATATCCAGAACATGGACTAAATTTGTCAACTTTAAACGGGCACTTTGGAAAGGACCATCCGCTCACTCCGTTATCTGTAGCTCATTTCACTGGCGCTTTTCCAACAAAATGGGCATGTAAGGACACCAATGAAAGGTGTTCAAGAGCCTCTGTAACATGGAGGTAAACAGGGTAAGGACACTCACTTCGCCTGTTTTAGTTGGTGTTAGTTAACGTTAGCTTGACTTGCTAAACTCGGTGGCTCAGATTATACTCGGCTACGTAGCTGCATTACGGAGGTTTATAGTGTCGGATGAATTCGAGTTCGACTTCGATCACATTTACAAGAATAACGGTACCTCTAAATTTGAGTTCAGCTTATTGCTAGGCTATTGTCATGAATAATGTTGGTTATTTAGCTAGATACTGTCATAACAGTCAGTCATAACGGTGTTTTACAGCGGCGTTGTTCAGCTGTTGTCCACCAGTGACGTCACGGTCGCGTTCAAGAATTTCCGTAGCGAGCTCGGGTTTTTCTGTCAATTTAATAAAATTGTCAGTTTTAAAGCAAATTAAGCTGCTATTTTCATTTTAATTCATACTTATATATGTCAGTAACTAAAATAATGTGAAATATTCATGGAGGCCCATTGAGTGGTGCTTAGCCTTTAATAATCTTATACAGTGAGTGGGTAGTGAATACACAACAAACGTTCAATGTTGCTCTTTAATGTGTCTGTCAAAACCAATATTCAAATCCTATTATTTACTAGGATTCACAAACAATTTGTTTGACAGTTATATTTCTTAAAATTGATAAGACATGTCTTTATTTCAGCAAGTTTATTTACTCTCAAATTCCTATTTATGTAAGACATTTAGGAAGTTTGAATTGATTTGTTTTTGACACAAATCTAATTAAATAATATTTCAGTTATCAGCATTAAGGAGTGCCTTTAGAATAATAACATATATAGTAGTTACTGTGGCTTTGCACCAAAGCTTTGGCCCTTTCCATAAATAACCTGTAGTTTCCCAAACTAAGGTTGTTGGATACTTTGTGATATCCCATTTGCCTTATTATTGGCTGGATCTGATGGATCACAGTCCTTACAAAAGCTTTGCCTGACAAGAATTTGCGGGTATTTATAAAACTGTAAGGTTTCACTGCAGTAGCAGTGTTTAAGCCAAGTGTCAAATTCAACAGGTTTCATGGGAAGTCTTCAGAGTGGGTTCCCCAGTGATTAACTAATAAGACTAAACAGATTTCCTTCTAGGGATAAAGATAAAAAAAAACAACAACAACAACAGAAATGTCTGAAATTCAAGTGCTCACTCCTTTTGAAATGAGCAAATAAGCACTGGACCGGCTGCCAATCTTAGTCCTGGTGTATTTCTGGCTTGCATATTCTGGTGTTTTTGCTGCTCTGGCACTTCCACTTCATGAGAAGGGCTTGGTGATTAGCTGATTGAGTTAGAGCAGGGAAAACACTGACAACTACAAGACAGGTGTATTGTAGGACCTGGATTGAGAACAGCTGGTCTAGTACTGGGAGCGCAAGTTACTTTTGGATAGTCTGCAAAACCTTAAGCTCAGCTCTCGCCCTGTCAGAGCCGAAGCATGAAAAAGACCTCATTGTCTGGACTGAGAGGGCTCTGGTGGGGCGGGCTGGATGGAAGCTGACTCAGGAGGTCCAAGCTAGCACAGGGGCTTCGGGCCACACTGCAGGCTCCTTCTGGAATGCCCCTCTCCTCGATGGGGCTTCCAGAAGACCTCAGTAGGCCTTGAAGTCGCTGCCTTTCTTGTGCTTGCCTGGCACGGTTAGCGATGTAGCGTACTCGGCTCTGGCTGCGCGAGGAGCTCCGTCTCATTGGGGGCATCTCCTCATCTTCGCCCTCGTCAGGTCCAGGCTCTGAGTCATGGCGCTGGGATGTGAAATCACTGCTTGTCAGGGGTTCCACATCCGTCAATTGCTTGAGCCTTTCTGCCAGGTCATTCCGGGGCTCCTTCTGTTGCACTCTCTGCTGGCGGGTTGGCCTGGTAATGAAGCTTCGGCTGATGCTCCTGTACTTGCTGTCGAAGTTACACACAATGTCGTCTGAAGTGAGGTCACCAAGGCTTTTGGACTTGGAGGCAGCATCTGTGTCTTTCGCCAATAACTGGGCTGCAGATTTCTTTGCTGAAGCAGACGATTGCTTTAAGCTTTCTATGTACAGTCTACTCCAAGTGTGACGCCTCTGTATCAGCCGGGTAGCATCATGCTCATTGGACAGTGGCCTTGGCTGCAAGTCATCTGCTGGTTCGCACATTTCCCCGTCACGTAAGTTGGGGTTGGACTTGCTCTTGCTGACGCAGACAGTTGTTGCTGAACGAGGTCGGCCAACCCATCCTGCCGTAGGGACTTGGCTTTCTAGGCTGTCTTGGGCAGTGGCTCGGAGACAAGTCAGGCTCTTTCTGGCCAGGTTGGGCAAGGAGAGGTCAATCACAGTGTCGTTGGATGAGATGCTGGAGGAGGACGACACACTGTCCCGATGACTGCCTGGATCCAGCTTGACCCATAGTCTGTCATTCAGGGTTGCATCAATAGAAACCTCTGGCACAACTGACGGCTCTTCGGCCGTCCTCACTTGCCCTACACTTTTGGTCCTTCGGATAGGGGTCCTAGGACCAGGCTGCGAACCCCGTCCCACATCCCTGTCAAACAAGGCCTTCAGGGTCTGAACCCTCTGAGCTGTGGTCAGCGCAACTGCAGTCTCTGTCTCTAAAGTCTGTCCAGTCTTAACAGTTACATCTGTGGCATCCTCTTCCCTATTCGTTCCTGGACTTTCTGCCTCAACTCCTGTCTGCTCTGAAGCAAAGGGCTTATTGCTCCCAATATCAAGGTAATTCATGGACAGGGGAGGGCTGAAGTGGTCTTCCCCACTGCTTATGTTGGGGGAGAGACACTGGGTAGGAATAGGTAGCTGCAAAATGTCCTCATTCGTTTTTACAGGGTTATGAATGTCCTTGGAAGTGTTAGTTGTTATTGCTATGGATGGCAAATGAGAATGAAAAGAATGATCAGGGTAATGTGGTGAGGTATCGGCTGGACTGCACGTCAACGTCAAAGGAGTTTTCTCCTGAAATTCTTCAGCAATGGATTCCAGGAGGTGCACAGAAGGAGTGGGTCTCTGCACTGTGGAATGGTCTGTGAACAGAAGATAAGAAGACAAATGTTGAAGACTTTAAAATAATGTCACTGTATGCCGACACTGTAATGAGAAAACTTTCTCTCTGCACGCCCACCTTTTCTTATGACAGCAACAAGTACACAACAAAAATAGATATCATTGATATCAGCAGTTTTTGTTGCTTTTTTTGGCATATGAATAAAAAACACAATGTCATATTTGTATCACAGATGGCAGACAAGCAGATGAAAATACACAGGAACAGATGTGTAGAAACATGCCTTCATTATGTACAACATTTCAGCTACCAAAGTATAAATGGTAATTATAGGAGGTAACATAAAATGAAAAGCGAGGATTAATAAAACAACATTTTAAAAATGTAAAATTGCCACACAGGGATTCATGCAGATGAGCAAATTCATGAGGCCTACTTTAAAAAAGAAGGCTGACAAGACAGAACATAGACAACACACTGTGGAAACCCATGCATGTGGAAGGCTGGTTTACCTGGCTTTGGTCAGCCCCTCAGTTTTGCACTAAGGAGAGAGAGCATGCAAGAAGGAAGGAACAAACAAGTAGTTTAAACAGAGTACAGGAAACCAAGAGAGGTAATCAGAAACGAAAAAGGAAGGGGGATCTTCAAGGAGAAAAGTTGCTATGCTAAAATAGCAGAAGTTACAGACAGTAAGATTTTTATGACTGTGCCATCACTGATGCACTGTGGACCTCCAGCTTTCCCAGTACAGGCCCAAGGTTGACCACTTGTGGTCCAGAGCCCAGTGGCTAAGAACCAAAGGGCATGCTACAAACTGTTTTAAGTGATAAAATTACCCTGTAATCAGAAAAAAACCAACTCTAGTGATATTGTAGGTACATTAACATTATAAAAATATTCCACTGTGAACTGGTTTTGAAATATGTATGTTCTTCCAGGAAATGCTACAAGGGAAGCAGCCCCGGAGAAAAAAAACAAACTTCTGGCTTTAAACCAACCCCAAAGAACTAAGAGCAGCTGGTCTGCATAAGCAAAAAGGGGGTGGCGGTAACTTACATAAGAGTCTTGTGACTCAAATGTCTACATAAGGTTACTGCTGCTGTATTTCATATTGATGTAAACTGCACACTTAATATAAGCTATGTGAGTAAACCTATATTATTTTAACATATCTATATGTTAAAACATTTCATTACATTCTGTAGAAGTTAAAATCACTAATATTTTCCAGTAATAATGGACCACTAAACCATCTACTGGGAGTCCAAGAAGACAACAAGCATAATATGTCTACTGGGATCTACTGAAATACAACAAGACTGTCAGTGTTGCTTTAGCCAGTTTGCTATTTGGCAAATGCTCTTATCCAGAGAGACTTACTATTTACCCTTTACAGAGATAGGAGAATGTAACCTTAGCAGTCTTGCCAAGGGACTGGAAAATGAATTCATGTATATGAAGAAGATGAATAAAATTAATTTAGTAACTTTCATTTTGCATTTCATGCTATTGCTACCATAGCTTCAGTGTTACCAGGTATTCTAAAATCTCACACCAGTGTCAAACTCTAGTATGTAATGTTTGCAAAAATTGTTTCTTAGGTAGACACTGGTTTGGGTGTTTCATAAACATTCACAGCTTTTGTATGAGTTACACAGGTATACAGGAACTTTCACTTGTTTCTGTAAAGGCTTTAAGGGGTGAAAGCAGACAGCTAAACTATGCTAATGGGAATGCGGGTCCATTATGAACTTTGACGTCCACTAGAGGATCACTGGGATCAACTAGATCTCGGGAGATCCTCCAGAAAACTACTTTGACCTTACCAGCAAAGAATAAGGGAGATTTACTGCGGATCTCTTCCATTTTTTGGGCAAACAGCGCATTCATCTCTCTCTGCAGTGTGCCCACTGCCCTCTTCCGGTTGTCCATCACCTGTGGTGGAATCATGGGAAGCAGGTCCAGACTGTCCAGACTACTGCAGCTGCTCCAGTTGCTGTAAGAAAGGCTTTTACCTTCATTGGCTGCACTAACAGCCCTGCAGTTGCTGCCATAGTTGGGTGGGGCAGGACCCAGCCTGCACAGGCTTGTCTTGCTGTCTGGAATGGGAGGAGCTGGAGTTGCAGGGGGCTGAATTCGTCTGCGAGGTACGCTACATGAACGAGCATTTCTGGCTGATGCGTCCTCAACAGGCAGCATAGCTGGAGCTCCCAGGGTTTGCCTAGCCTTTGATCGAAGTCTAGGCAGTGGTACAGGCTTGGGGAGTTGAACTTTTGACTCAGGATCAGGTTCAGGTTGTTTTGTTGGCTCATGCTGAGCCAAGGTTTGAGGTTTGGGGCTAGGTTCTGGCTGGATCTGCTGGGTAGCTGCAGGAGATGGAGATGCCATTTCTGAACTGACAGGGTCAGGTCTACAATTTGTGGGACTGTCTGCTACCTTCCTCTCCAATTCAGGACTATCTTTTGACCCAATCACACACTTAATGCAGTTGGAGGTCATCCCTACTCGACCGGAGCTGTTGATGGCGACCCGGGCGAAAACGCCTGGCTTGTCCTCCAGGGGATCCTGCAATCTCAGCCTGTTGGCTCTCCTTAGAGGCTCACTCATGGCCCCCCGACTATGGACTGGTTTGGCCCGAGGCTCGGGGTGGAAGAACGTAGCCTTACCTTTGCTGTCATCTGGATGGAGCTGCCCATTGGTGCCGCGCTCCCACTGTTGCGCCGCCGAAGCCGCCGCGTCTCCGTTGGGGTGGGCGGCTGGTCCCTCCTCAGACTCGCGCTCCTCACTGGCTCCCTCCGAGCTGCAGTCTTTGGTGTCGATGGAGATCTCGGGGAAGCCACGCTTGACTTTGGGCTGGCCCTTGGTGGGCGCGCTGGCTGTACGACGAAGCAGGTGGGCGCCAAAGGGTGCTTTACGGCCGCGCAGCACAGCAGCATGGCTGTCCAGCGAAGCCTGCTTTGGGTTTCTGTGAAACAGCCCTTTTATACCGCTGGCTGCCCGTACCTGAAACAGGAAAGGCAGTATGAGTCCCCGGAGACTTCAACAGGAATGACAACATTTACCTGGATACGGCTCCCTGAGAAGTTTCTAGGGACAAACTTAAGGTGCTTTTCCACTGCATGATACCTACACTACTCTACTTGACACTACTCTGCATTTTTGCTTTACCATTAGACAAATTTGGTACCTGGAACCGGGTTCTTTCTTTGTACCTTTCTGCTCATGGTTCCAGCGAACAAAGTAGGGACTAAAACATGACTGTAAACCTTGCAGAGCACTGATTGGCCAGAGAGACTTGTCAATCACAACAAAATTCTTCTGCACAAACTGTGAGTCCTGCACAAACTCGCAATCTGGAAAATCTCCAAGCTACAGTGGAGATCACATTTGTTTTGAAATGATTCAGCTTGTAAAAATTATGCTGTGGTATTTTGAAGAGGTTCAAAAGCACCTTGGACTGGTGACTGACGAAAGAATCCAGCAACAGCTAAATGGTACAAGTAATGAAAAATTTGTCTAAACAGATGCCTGGCTAAGCCGTGTTCAGTTCCAAAGAACAGCATGTGAATACATCATGAATAAACAACGCTTAACATTAACGCAGCTGTTGTTGTGATTTCCTATGGATGGTGTTTTGCAATGTCACTTAGGTAATGAAAAACAAACCAGATACCAGTCACCAAAAAGTGAGTAGAGCTGAGAAGTGTCGAGTAGTGTAAGTACCGTGAAGTAGAAAAGCACCACTAGACATGTAAACAGTACAAGAAACAAGCAGGCAGTGATCTTGTGTCAAACTCTGAGGGTTTATTTTGTGTGTGTTAGTATTAAGTAGTCATGCTATAAATAGAACTTAGCACTTAATACTTTAGAATATTAAAATCATCAGGAAATTACATGATCTTAAACTGGACAACAAATTTAGCACTATCCAATTTTACTGGAGGAACTTAGCAACTTACTAATTAAATACAGCTAGATAGAAATGATATTGAAAAACTAAAACCATACTTAAATATACTTAAGCAGTCTTTTATCAGTTGCCACTTCACCCAAAAACACTTAAAAGACTTAAAAAAAAAATCAAGATGTTAATTACAAGTAGGAGTTAGCATTTCTAGTTAGCATTTTCTAATTCACATTACTGTCATACTAGCATTAGCAACATTATAATTTTTGGGTGAAGAGTTACATTTACTTTTGTTGTTGCTTGAGAACATACTGGAAATGACAATGTTAGCACACAAATGACAAGACAAGTGCATGAATACATCACACTGGTTTCCACACAATCCATTTGTGTGATACACATTCGCCTGAGTGTAAACACAGAACTGAGCTATACTGAAATGGAGATGGAAACCAGGGTGGAAATGAAATGAGTTACAGTGACTCAGCTGTGGGATTAGACACTGAAATGCTGGATAAAAATGACACTGGGTCATCTGTCCTTCACACTCAAAGGGATCCTTTGTTTAATTAATCCTAAAATAGTCGTATTCTTTCCTTACCTTTACCCTGCTAAAATGCTAACCTGAACAATATGCACAGTGCAGTTACTGTATGTATATGATGGTGGTATGTAAGTGGGGTTCACACTGTCCACATTTGTTGCAGTATGTTTGCGTGTTGGTTTTCTGACCTGACTCTCTTGCTTTATGCAAGCTCTTAAAGAATGTTTTTGCTTCACTCTGCAAAACAGAAGTCTACTTTATGACTGTTTTTCAAAAAAACAAAGGCCACCTACCAGTACAGCTTTGATAGAGAAAGAATCCATGACTGCTGTGCTTCACAGACCAAAATCATAACATAAATAAACCAGTTTGCTACTTAACCCTTTCAAGACTTAGGTGCTGAAACAATGTGGATTAGTTGCTGATGCTTAGTCAGACAATGACGTTTCTGATATACTGAGATAGATAAAGTTTTCCTAATTGTTGTGATACACTACAAGACCAAATGTGTGAACCCCAAAGAACATAAAAAGCAGTAAAGTAAACCTCATCTTTTTGTTCCAACAGATTATGAACTCCAACTAACAGCAATACATTCACCCTGCAAGGCACTGCACCCAATGTCATTTCATGAACCACGTCAAGGTAGACCCATGTGTAACGTGCTTTATACACTGAATGATCACTGGATTAGGAACACCTCCCTTGTATCTACACCTACTGTCCATTTTATCAGCTCCACTGACCACACAGGAGCACTCTGTACTTCTACAATTACAGAATGTAATTTATCTGTTGCTCTGCATACTTACTTATCCCCTTTTAAGTTGCTCAGGGATCCACAGAGAAGGTGTGTTAGTGTGTGTTGTGCTGGTATACGTGGATCAGACACAGCAGTGCTGCTCAAGTTTTTAAACACTGTGACCATTTTATCAGTGGAGCTGATAAAATGGACAATGAGAGTGTATATATATATATATATATATAAGGTAGGTTCCTAATCCAGTGATCGTTCAGTGTATATTAACCACCTCAGCAGCAACTGCAACTGTGGTACAATAAGGCATACAGTTAGACAAAATGTAGGTAGCAAATTCTCAGTGGACTGTACTTCGCAATTCAAGTTTATCTTCTTTTTAAAAGGCACCTACATATTTATCTATCTTTTAAAAAAGACACCTATCTAAAAACCAATTTTTCAACAATACACACTGAATATATCCAAACGTAACTGAAACCAAGTGAAACATTAACAAAGCTCATAAGAAAATTGACTTAGCCCAATTTGGGTAAAGCTATGTATCAATTTGACAACAACAAGCAATGTAACAACAGTCCAAATAGATGAAGATAAGTTTTACGCTATAAAAATCACCCAACTGATTCATAACACAAAGCAGAATACCTGATAACCTCCGACTCTTCATCGCCACAAACAAAACATCAACCTGGGACTGAATAAGCATCATCCAGTGAGCTTTCTAAAATTACAGACATGAGGACGATGCACCCGCACGATTTCAGCTCTGTCAAACGGAACGCCCTGCTACTGCTAACAAGGCATTTGAGGCCATATTGCAGACTGAGCATCTCCTGAGTTCAGTGAAATAAGAGGAGGCACAGTCGCCCCTGGAACACAGTGTGTCTGATGCTGTGTTTTTTTCTCCCTCCTTTTGCCTGCAGCAGGGAACTGGGGACATTGGATCTGTTTTGGGGGTTAGGGGGGGGTGGGGGTGGGGGTGGGGGATCGAATGAGAATGCTGGCGAAGGTAGAGGCAGTCACAATTATGTCACAACTCATTTTTGCATGAGTTGGCAAGGTTGGATGCTAGCACATGAGGCCAGGCTTGGTTGGCTGCTCGCTCAGGAAGAGGGCGAGGCAGAGGTGTTTGGAGGGGAGAGGGGGAGTGTGGGGGAAAGGGTGGGTCATGTGGCACATGCAGGGTGCTGATTGCGTCTCACTACACCTGAAGTTTGAGTGACAGCGTCAGGGCTCCTAACACTTTCCTGCCTCTAAAGACAGCTTTTGGACTAAGCTGGTTGCACTGGAAGCAGAAAGAGAAAGAGAGAAAGAGAGAGAGGGGTCAGAGACAGAGGGAGGAAGAGAGAGAGAGAGAGAGAGGGAGAGAGAGAGAGAGAGGAGACTATACAAAGAGAGAGAGAAATCTCCAAGACAAACATCTGTAATTATCAGAGTAAAATGGGGACAGTTAATGAAAAACGGCATGACATATTTAACAGCTATAAAAGCCATAGCAGTGGAACTGATACTTCATTTAACCACCAAACTCAAGCCTTGAAAACCCAATTGTTAGTTCAACCACATTTTTTATGCTGAAAATATTAACGTATAAAGTATGACAGGCCAAAAAAATTCTGTGTCCAATTTACAGCCCATGCAACCTTCCGTATGAATCTAAATCTCCTAATAAGCATTAGCTCTGGGCATTATAGTGGCACAGCTGTGTGTTTTTATTAACCAATAGGGTACTTTCAATTCAGTTCCGCAAAGACCTATCTGCTCATGTCATGGATTTTCATTTAAGAAACTGAAGCAACCGTTAAAAAGGACATCTTGTGAGAAAACGTTGTTTTTGTTTTGTTTTGTTTGTGTTCGGAATCTCCGTGTTTTTTATCGTGGAACGGTAAGTTTGTACTTGGCTGAAGTTGGACTTGTCTAAGTTTTTATTACTGTTTGAATTACCAAAAATACTTGTTTGATATTGGAGTCGTTTAGTTTTGTATCACTTTAGGGCTGTGACTTCTTTCATGCAGTTAGCACTCTCCTGAATTTAGAGTCACTTCCATCTACAGCCAAAATAAGTCAATATTAACCATCTATGGAGCAGGAATAGAGCAATATCCTCATCTCAGTTCATGTTTTTTAACGTTTGGAGTTCTCTTCATTATCTAAAATCATCCAAAATGCCGCTGATTTGCTGTGGACAGAGAGAGTAAAGCCTAGCACACCAAACAGAGGAACTTTCAGTTTTTACCTATTAACACACACTGGGGCTTCTTAAACACATTAGACTGGTTTTGAATACACAAACAGACAGGAGAGTGGCAAACGGTGAGGAAATATCCTCAAAATTTGTTAAAAAGTGATTTTTTTTTAAATTTAAAACGTCTTCTTTACTCATTGGTAAATCTTATTAAATACCAATTGAAATAAATATGGCTATAGTATTAATTAATTAAATTTTATCGGTTAAATTGATCAGTTTCAGCCCGTTTATCTAATGAATTATATATGAAATAGTCCACTAGAATATCAGAGGAAATGGTAAAGTACAATAAGGTAAACACAAAAGGTTTAAGCTCAAGGAAGAAAGATAAAAATCAAAACAAACCGCTAGCCTGCTTAATAAGGAGAAGTGTGGTCAAATGGGGCTGAACTTCCTCCTATCTTTTGCAGTACCTACCTTACCAGTGATGTCATTTACAGCCACATGAACAAAGATCGACGCCTCTTCCATCCCTTCTAAATACACATGACGATAACCTGCAGCAAAAAAAAAACCAGGCCAGCCCATCAGTCACTGGCTCATGTACAAAAAGACGTCCACTAGAAGTTAAAGAAAAACCAAAACAGCCAGTGGAGTGATGAGTGATACCTGGGATCATGCTGTTGAAGGCGAGGGTGCGCTGGCCGATGAAATCTTGCCCAATGGGGTCGTGATCCCATACCAGAAAACGCACAAGAGCAGTCTCTGGCATGTGCACTGAGAACACCAGGGTTTCTTCCCACATAGGGTTAAACCCTGAGAGAGAGAGAGAGAGAGAAGGTGAGAGCATTAAAATAAGTCAAAGCTGGCTCCTCAGCATTCATGAATTATTCAGTTGATTAGAGCTAGAATGCACAGCTCTACAGTTCAATAGTGTCTGCATCAGGCAAAATATAGCTTCACACACACACACACACACACACACGCGCGCGCGCGCACACACACACACACACACACACACACACACACACACACAGTTACAGTATCTCAATATGATGACTGTATTTCAAAATTATAACGTATCTGGTGTGTCTAATTTCTGTCCTGTGTGTGTCTAGTCAGTACATTGCCAAATGAGGCCATTCGTGTGCATTTAAGAGACCCAGAGGGAGGGGGCGCTGTAGGAGCTCATGGTGTAGTGATGTCACACAATTAAAAAAAACAGGTAGGGAAAAATAAACAAGCTCCACAGACCCTTCACTCAATATTGTACTCACCGATATGTGGCTTCACCTTTTACACGTGTGTGATTTTAGCCTCAGTGCGCTGGAACACGGTCTGTGCTGTGGTGTTTGTTAGCTCTAAGTCTAGCTGGCCAGCTATGGTTCCAAACACGACAGAACCAGTCTCATTTCTTTCTTCCTATTAGTCCAGTGTAGGTCGCTCTCTCAGACACTCTCAGATTTGTTATCGCCAGAATGTTTCGGTAGCTTCCATAGCAGTTATTGCCGGACTGACTATTCAATATTTATTGAGTGATTGATTTATAAGTAAGCCACCCCCAGGGTAATACTGTGTGCTATGTTAATGTTTTGTGTTCTGTGACGGTATATAGGGCGGCACAGGTAGTGTCGCAGTCACACAGCTCCAGGGACCTGGAGGTTGTGGGTTCGATTCCGGCTCCGGGTGACTGTCTGTGAGGAGCGTGGTGTGTTCTCCCTGTGTCCGCGTGGGTTTCCTCCGGGTGACTGTCTGTGAGGAGTGTGGTGTGTTCTCCCTGTGTCGCCGTGGGTTTCCTCAGGGTGACTGTCTGTGAGGAGTGTGGTGTGTTCTCCCTGTGTCCGCGTGGGTTTCCTCCAGGTGACTGTGAGGAGTTGGTGTGTTCTCCCTGTGTCCGCGTGGGTTTCCTCCGGGTGACTGTCTGTGAGGAGTTGGTGTGTTCTCCCTGTGTCTGCGTGGGTTTCCTCCGGGTGCTCCGGTTTCCTCCCACAGTCCAAAAAAACACACGTTGGTAGGTTGACTGGCTACTCAAAAATGCGTGAGTGTGTGTGTTGCCCTGTGAAGGACTGGTGTCCCCTCCAGGGTGTATTCCCGCCTTGCGCCCAATGATGACCCTGAATTGGATAAGCAGTTAAAGATAATGGATGGATGGATATATATATATTAAAAAGTGGATATACCACCCATCTCTACTGCTAAATGTGTGCTGTGTTGCTCACCATTATCGTCCACCACTCTGGTCTGCTCTTTACAGCAGTCTATCGGCAAACCAATGATCTCCACTTCCACAAAAGGATCAATGATCTGAGGAAAAGGAGTAAAACGTTTTCTTTACCCTCCACAACCAAGTGCCAAAACGATCAAGCCAAGGGAAATATTCTTTAATCTATAGGAGATTAGTGAATAGTTCTCATGCTGAGGCTGGTTCCAATAATTCTATAGGGTTATTTATAGTTTTTAGGCATTTTCCTCTAGTTTTACACACATTCCTCAATTAAGAAAGACTTCAATCTGTTCAATTCAGACAATTCTGAATAGATTTTCATGCCTTAAAGGAACACTAGGTAAGTGTTTCTGGGCTCACTTACAGTTGTAGAGTGCAACTGACCTTTACAGCACTGCTCTGGGTTTCCTAGTTTCCTACCCTCCTCCAAAATGTACATAGTGCCTTTACTGCAGTGCTGAGCTCAGAGTAGCAACAACAGAGGCTCTGTATTCTCAGTTACAGGTCAGAGAATCAAACAATGATTATGAAGCTGTAATTTTAAGGTAACCATACTACATAGTGTTCCTTTAAATAAGCCCAGTTATCTGCCAATATAAGTGAGCTCATTTCAATTAATGCATGTAAAAAATGTGAAAACATTAACAATATCTCTTTGACATTTTAAATGGACTAGATTTAAGATGATTTCACATCCTAATTCTTAACATTTGGCTAAAATACCCATGCAGATGGAAACATATTTCCAGGTTATCACCTCTCCTCTGTCTCCCAGCATGGAGTCTTTGGGTTTGGGCAACTGCTGACCACTGATAATCTTTAACACCAGCTGTTTCTTCATCTGTCCAGGCAGCGGGTCCTCCAGCATGGGGTTGAAGGGACCTGTTGGTGAAAAGTGGTGCTTAGACTCTCAATCATTTCTGAATAAATTTAAATAATGTCTTTATATTCCCAGAATTAAACGATTTAAGCTTCAGAGGTTGGGTCTACCAAATTTTTGGCTGCAGCGATGTTAAAAATAGGATTAGTGTAGAATCTATGAAACATCCAGGCCAGTAGATGTTAGTGTAATGGATGTTTCCTAATACGATGCTGTTAAAACATACCTTGTACGTAGGGCTTCCTTCAACAGAATTGTTTTTATTTCTTATTTTAATTAAATATTTGAATATATTTTATTTTATTTTTTATACATTATTTTACAGTTTCTTCTCCTTTCTCCACTCTCTCCACAACGACGTTTTCCCAAGCTCAGCTAAGTCTGACAGCAACCTACAGATAACTTCAGGAACAAATGTTGGACGGAAGCAGAATTCACCACCAGTGGGGTAAGATAAATTTCATTTGATGAGGTTATTGCCTAGAAGTATGCTGAGCTCTGCAATTGTGCAAAGCACTAGGGAGAAAAAATGACCCCGTGGAGGGAAATATTACATTAATTTCTCATTTACTGAAGACTCTGTCTTGCTAAGATTATTTGGCAGTGTGATCTAGAGGACTGTGTTTATAGTCACCTCCCATTGTGGCTATAGGCACTGCATACTATAGGGATTTATGCAACAAAAGCTAATATTTGAATTTCTTTCTGTTTAGTGCTCAATCAGATTTTACTCCCAAATACAGCAATATATTGAAATGATAAATAACAATGAAGAACACACAATTGTATAATAATAATAGTTATGAATGATATTTTATATTATCAAATTATTTCATTAACACTGTTAATGCACTATACTCCCAATGATGCTCAGCCGAGGCAAGAAAAACACGTCCAAACTCACCTTCACACATGCACTTAGGTTTGAGGACGTAGCCACAGTTGCCGTTGCTGTAGAACTTTGCTCTGTTCAGCTGAAGAACTCTACCTTCCGACTGGTAGTTCAAAGCCACTGCATGTAAATCAGCCAGAAAGTAAAAATACATATATATTATTTATGTATTTATTTAGTTTTGGTTGTAGTCAGCCCTGATATAAACAACAATTAGAAATAACTTTAAATGTGAAATAATGTGCTTTAACATCATTGCACAGCAGTATAAGGAAATTGGACGTTTGCATCAAACCTGGCCGTGGGCCTGGCCTTGACACTGGGCTGGCCCAATCACACTGTTAAACACCAACACATTTTGCATTGATGCTGCCTGCGTAATGCTATAATTCAGCGCAAGAATTTGCTTCCTAACCACAAATTGTATTAATTGCATTCATTATGCTTATATGAAGTTTCTTAAAGGAAAAACTATAAAATATAAATCTCCTCAGTGTTTGAGTTTATCTTTGCCAGCTAGCATAAATAAAGCCTATGCTAAAGTAAATGAAAGTCCCGCTCCGTGTGACTTCTGGTGTGAGGAGTTTGGAGTGTTCTCCCTGTGTCTGCATGGGTTTCCTCCGGGTGACTGTCTGTGAGGAGTTTGGTGTGTTCTCCCTGTGTCTGTGTGGGTTTCCTCCGGGTGCTCCGGTTTCCTCCCACGGTCCAAAAACACACGTTGGTAGGTGGATTGAATGTTTGAGTGTGGTGTGTTCTCCCTGTGTCTGCGTGGGTTTCCTCTGGGTGACTGTCTGTGAGGAGTTTGGTGTGTTCTCCCTGTGTCTGTGTGTGTTTCCTCCGGGTGACTGTCTGTAAGGAGTTGGTGTGTTCTCCCTGTGTCTGCGTGGGTTTCCTCTGGGTGCTCCGGTTTCCTCCAACGGTCCAAAAACACACGTTGGTAGGTGGACTGAATGTTTGAGTGTGTGTCGCCCTGTGAAGTACTGGCACCCCCTCCAGGGTGTGTCCCTGCCTTACGCCCAGTGATTCCGGGTAGGCTCCAGACCAAAAAGTTGTGCGTTATCCAATGTGCTGGGCCTGTCTAGTCCAAAATACCAGGGCCGATTTTTTGTCCAAGTCCGCCCCTGGAGGGAATTCCATGCTAACCACTCAGAGAGAGCGGGGCCAGTTGTGCTCTCGGATTCCCAGACCTAAGATGGCTGAGGCATCACTGGGGATCAAACTTGTGATATTCAGATTATAGGGCCTATTTATTTGACCTGAAATTGTGTGTGTGTGTGTGTGTGTGTGTGTGTGTGTGTGTGTGTGTGTGTGTGTGTTTTGGCAGTGGACAGCAGTGTACCCAGTTGGCAGCCAGAGTTCCAGAAGGGCTGAGGGTTGAAGTTGCTGGAGTCGACGCGGTAGGACGAGGGGTAGACTCTTGAAAGCTGCCGCTGGTTGAAGCGAACGAACTGCGCCGGCTTCTGCTGCATCAGCTGATGAGCCTTGGTCTCACTGAGTGAGGAAACCAGCCAACTGCCTCCACCTGAAGATACAGAGTAACAGCATTATACACACAGACAGAAAACATATCAAATATTCATATTTATATAAAGATTACAGCGCTCTGCCTGCTGAGTGATGCCACTGTCATGGAAATTGCTGTGTGACTGAATAAGAGCCAGAGTGGGTCCACTGGGTTCCACTGCTCTATACACCGATCAGCCATGACATAACGACCACCTCACTGTATCTACACTCACTGTATCAAATCAAATCAAATTTATTTGTATAGTGCCTTTTACAACTGACGTTGTCACAAAGCAGCTTTAAATTCTCTAAGCTCCACAGAGATTTTTATACAGGAGACTTTTATAGTTCAGTTACAATTACAATTACAGACTGTGGTCAATCTTTCTGTTGCTCTACATACATTTTTTTGCCCATTTCACGCTTTTCTTCAATGGTCAGGACCCTCACAGGGCAGGTATGATTTGGGTGGTGAATAGTTGTCAGCGCTGCAGTGACACTGATGTGGTAGTGTTGTACATTCGACTACTGTTTGATCTAGTGTTGTTACTTTTATATTGCATTTTATTTTATTGTTTTCGTATTTTATTTATTTATATTTTCTCATATTTTATTTATTTTCTCATTAGAACTGAATTTTATAGCATCTAATGCTCCTAAGCCCTATTGTTTCTCTGATTTATTTCACGAATCGTCGCTGTCCGATTAAAAACACGTTTATCCATCTCCATTTTTATACTCATCTCCGTTGTATACTTAGCTGAACCTATGTGTGCTTTTAGGTCCTTTACACCTTTATTTTCTACACAAAACATGGGAATTTCTTTTTTAATTCATCCGAGAACTTACATTTACGTTTCGGCATAGCTGCTCGAGATGAGGGTAGGTACATGAGCTTTGCCTGACGTAAACAAGGACTACTGACGTGCAGACTGACCAATTAAATGTTTACAGAGAAGGTTATCGCCCAATAACGGTAGCTCTACAGTCAGACCGTCCAATCAGAAGATTTTAGGCTACTTCACCACGCCCCCTTCTCACTCAAGCGAACCAATCGGAGTAGGGGAGGGCGGGACTAGTTTGTGAACGAAACTTCTCGAAGTTCTATGTAAGCGCTAGAAAAACAAAATCCCGGACGTTTGTGAAATTCCGCCCGGACATTTTTTAAATCTAAAAAGAGGACATGTCCGGGTAAAAGAGGACGTCTCCTCACCCTATGTTTAGGCGAATATTGCAGGCTGTTGTAACACGGAGGTGGAAGTGGCTGGCTGGATATCACTAAAAGAAATCCGTGTTTGTCAGTATTTGCTGTCTACACTCCACGCAAATACATTTTACATATGAAACTTTTGAACATGCATGTTTTTACATGATATTGATATTTTTACATTTCTGAGCTGTATAAACCGCATTATCTGTGGTTTAATGTAACCCTCAGAGAAATTGTTCCTGAAAAGCTAGCTAGCTTTATCTAGATACGCGTTTTTAATCGAACAGCGACGATATGAAAAGTGAGTATCCTGAAAAGCTCTATATACATACAATTTATTATTGTTATTATTATTGTTTTTGTTGAATTGTTATGAATTATTATCAATGGTAATAATACCACTCTTAGACAATTCAAACAAACAAGACAAATGTAAGAAACAGTGGCCAACTATTCAGTGTAATTGTGTAATTTCAGCATTTAATACCATTAATTAATTAAATTATAGGCCTTTCTTATTGGTCAGTGTCACATCTGAAGGGAATGTTGAATCCCGAAGTAAACAAAACAGCTTCTTCTGGTTTCTGAACATTACATCAGAAAAACAAGTCTACAGAGAAGAGACTCCAGCATTTGCAGCAAACACAGGTCTTAGGAAAAAAGTAAAGTCTTTTTGTGATGATTACTGTTATTGTTTAGGGATCTAACAGAGTCTAGCCAGACCCTTCTCCTGGGGTCAGCTTTGTAATGAAGATATGTCTACTTTTAAGCTTTTTAAACAGGCCTATGTTTCCTTGAAGAAACAAAAGTAAGGGGTTACAGTTTATACTACATGCATCTGAATATGCAGTGGTTGAGTGGTTGACAAATATTGTCTGCTTTTTGGGGATACTTAAAAACAGATTCAAAGATTATAATAAATACATTTAAATTATGTTTATCTACATGTTTTGCTGAATTTCCTAATATTCAGTCATCTCCTGTTCAACCCTTGTAAACACGAGGGAGAGGAGGGGCCATTTAGGAGGCCATGTGTGCTCTCTAGGACTCCCAGTGTCCTCAGTGAGATGAGGTATCACAAGGATCGGAGCAGAGATGTCCAGATCATGGGGCCAAGGCTTAGACTGCCGTACCACTTGGGAGCTCCAACTTTATTCTGGTTATCTAGTATTTCCATTAGTTTTTCTAACAGTCTCTCTAAAATACTGGTGCAAAAACAGACAAACGGGACACAGTGGTTTAATCACATGCAAAGCTCTTAGTCTCTCTAATTCTAGAATCTTAAAGACTGGTAAAAGGAGGTTGATATAATCCACCTTGGTTCTCCAGGTCCTGCATGGCCACCGACTTTGTGTACTTCACCAGGTCGGATAAAGCCCTGGACAATTTCATGGTTTTCTTCCTTCTGTGGAGACAGTCGGAGAACATAAACATCTTACAGCCCACACACACACACACACAGGTGTGTGTACTTAGTCAGTGATTATAATCCCACCTGCTGTGGTGTAGGGGGGCTTTGGAGGCGCTGCTGGAGCTCTCCTGATCCGTGTCTGTGTCTTCAAAACTGGACGCCTTCTTCAGCTTGCTGGTCTTTTTCTGAATGGGACAGATTAATTTAATAGAAAAAAAAAAAATATATATATATATATATATATATATATATACGCCGTAACATTCATAATTCACTAACATGGAAATCACAATTTTAAAAATTGTCTAAACAAAAATGTTCACATACTTTTGGACACTACATTACCTGTAAGAACAGATCAAAGTGATGCGCATGCTTTTGCAGCTCTTTTTATTTATTTATTTAGATATTTTTAAATAGGACTCAGTTACGAATGCAGTGACCAATAAATTCTTCTCCCTTGACATTTTCATTTAATTTGTATGTTTTTAATACAGTGAAAGCTGTTATTTTCATATTAATTAACAGTAAAATTACCATAAAATGACAAAAAAGTGGGAGAATGTTTTAAATTTGCATAGGGCCGCTGATCAATTAAAAATGAACTAATTACTGGCATATTTTTCGTCAATTAAATAATGAAATGCTACTACTCCCTTGTAATATAAATATGGGGTGTAATATTCATGACAAATGGGCAAGAAAATTATTAGTATTTTAAGATTAAGGCTATTTATTACAATATCTCAATGTAATTTTGGTGATTTTTGAATTAAAATCTCTTAATTTGCTACGTAAATGTTTCAGGTTAGAGGTTAAGCATTGGAAACAGAAGATTTAATGGAGAACATTGACACTATAGTGCTGAGAGAGAAGAGGAAAGGTAAGAGAGTTATTATGATACTTAACCCAGTAAACATTTAGCCGTTGATTCAACGTTGAAATAACGTAATGACTGCCGTCTAATCAACGTTCTCTTAAGGTTGAAAATGAAAGTTGAAAAAACGTCCAAACACAGACGTTGAAAAGACGACTATTAGACATATTTTGGACGTCCACTTACGTTATTAATTGGTCCCAAAATAAATTACTTGTATAAAACACGTTTTGGACGTTATCGATTGGTCACCGCTTAACTAACGTATTAAGATGGATTTTGGACGTCCATTGACGTTTAAAATATGTCCTTGACGGACAGACTACTTTTAGACCTATTTTGAACATCCAGGGACGTTCCTTATTTACCGGGAATACATATTTCAGCATGAATTTAATGATTTAAACCTATTGAACTCTTCAGAAGTAATGCTGTGTTTGCATGACTAAATAAAACTGATCACTAGACTTTGTAAAAATGATTGAATTATTTGAGAAAGTTGAGACCAAATTTGGTAAATGATTAATATAGTGTTAAAAAATTAATATTGTCATTCAAAGACCATAATTGTGATTTACGACACGGACGCTGGGGAACTGTTTCCACACCTTTCTGAAATGGCTGATTTTGGGTTCATGTTCCTTTAAGAAGTGTGCAGGAGTGTGCCTAATGATTTGTCATCTCATGTGAGTTGTGGGTCACAGAAAACAGTGCAAAAATAATCACTAATAAGAACTGTCATAAACAGCATTTGCTGTATTTCTTGCTTTAATTTGATCATTTCTCTCCAGTTCCTTCAGCCCTAGTTTGTAAGTCTGAGTCTGGACTGACCTTCCGCTTGGAGAAGCTGCCCATGAAGGACCTGGCCAGGCGTTTGTTGCTGCTGGGGTTAGCCTCATCTCCAGTGTCCATTGCATCATCAACTTTCCCCTGAGGAAGGTACAGAGAATGAGTATCAGATCAGGCCTTTCACTTCCTACAGGTGGCGTCACTGTCAAGCAGCTCCAGGGTCCTAGGGCCCAGGGATGTATCCCTGCCTTGGGTCCCTGCCTGTGAGGAGTGTGTGATGTGTTCTCCCTGTGTTTGTGTGGGTTTTCGCCAGGTGCTCTGATCTCCTCCCACAATCCAAACACACATGTTGTTAGGTGGACTGGTTATTCAAAAATATCCATAGGTGTGAATGTGACTGTGTCACTGGGTGAGTGTGTGATGCCTGCCTTGTGGCCAGTGTTTCTGTGTAAGCTCTGAATCCACTAAAACCCCGATCAGGAAGAAGTGGTTACAGAAAACGTATAAATAAATGAATAAATAAAAGAATGAATGGGAGATTTTCAGAACAGTCAGCGGTTACCATCCTCCACAGAATATAAGCTTGTGGTTAAAATGCCAAAAGACTAATAAAGAAATTGTCTTGTTTTCCCAGCTTTTCAACGGCAGCAAAGTTACAGCACATAGCTGTATACACACACACACACACACACACACACATAGCTCTATAGCACAGCCAGTAGGTGGCAGCAATAGTCTGCTGATTCCTCAATCACACTCCTAAGCTCTTTGTGTGCTGTGGTCTGCGCACTGCCACTGCCGAACTCCATACCACACCGTCTCTTACAATCACCCAAGGATCACAAACAGCCACATGGACCATCCGTTAGACCAGGGGTTCCCAAACTTTTAACCTTTAGAACCATGAAATTGTTGCTGCTGACCTTCTCCTCACTATCAATGCTTGAGAAGAACATGAGTGAACTCACACCTCCAGGCCTCACCATCTACACATCAGGACCCCCACAGTGCTGGTATTATCTGGCTTCTGGAGCTTTCTCAGTGCAGCAGTGACACTGATGTGCGAGGAACAGACACAGCAGTGGCTGCTGAAGTTTTTAAAGCCCTCAGTATTACTGCTGGATTGAGAATAGTGCACCAAACAAAAATTTCTGGTGAACAGCGTTCTGTGGGCGGTGTCCTGTGTACACCCATGAAGGATTAGAAGATGATGAACACAAACTGTAGCGACAGATCTACAGAACTACTGTCTCTGACTTTACACTTTACATCTACAAGGTGGACCGATGAGGTGTGTCTAACAGAGTGGACAGGAAGTGAACACTGTTTAAAAACTCGAGCAGCACTGCTGTGTATGATCCACTCGTACCAGCGCAACACACACTGCCACATGTCTGCCACAGTGCTGAGAACGATGCAGCACCCTAATAAAACCTGCTCTGGGTCCTGGGGGGGGGGGGGTCCTGACCATTGAAGAGCAGAGTGAAAGAGGGCAGAAAAAAGTATGCAGGGCAACATATGAGCTACAGTCTTTAACTGGAGAACTGGAGAACAAAGTGCTCCAGTAAGACAGAGGGGGGATGATGCTTCCAACAAGATGCTGCGCTCACTCTGTGTGTGTGTGTTTGAGTGTGTAGGTGCTGAGTGGACTGAAAAACACTCCCTAGGCATGGGGAGCTGCAGGTGTGTATTTACACAGCAGCACTTTCCCAACCAAAGCACCATAAATAACTCCCAGCACTGTTGAAAGGGGTGAAAATAACAATAAACACACACACACAAAATCACTCTTCAATGCTGTGTGCCAGCCTGCAAGGATACACTTCACCTTAAGGGCGTGCTGTATCTCCTGAATGCATTTCCTCAGTGACGCCTGTGCGTCGAGTTTGAACGCTGTATGTTAATGACCCCAGAGGAAACTTGGAGCCACAAGTGTTTTCTGGATCATTAATCACACCACAACATGTTCAGGCTACCACAGCAATTATCTCCTCCGGCTGCGCGAGGGAGCCACTGATACGGCAGAGAGGAGACCGAATCATAGTCGGGAAGTCCCCCACGGGAGAAAACAAATGACTCATTCCTTGTTCTCTCACGGTTGTCGTCTCCGTCTCTAATGGTGCTCTAGGGGTCTTTGGCAAACAGCTCTAGAAACTTCTGATTTGGCAAAGACTGCTGCGGTGGCCCTCGTGCCCATATTAGAACATCCGGGTCGAAGTCTGATTTCTTTATAAACATGGATTTTGAAAACAATCACCGTCGTAAAAACTTTGAAGACCTCATGTATTTTGTGTATTTTGGTGTTTTCTACTTGTGTCGGCGTGGGTTTCCTCCAGGTGCTGTTGCCCCTCCCACCACAATTCATAAACACATGTTGGTAGGTGAATGGGCCGTGGAACATTGTCCACAGCTGTGAATATTTGAATGACTGTGTGAGTGTGTGAAGCCTTGGGAGGGACTGACATTCTCCGGGGTGTGTTCTTGGCTTTGGAAACCACAACAGCAACGACAGTAATGTTAAGCAGTGTTTGCTCATTGCGTATTCCCATGTTGTTATTGTGTTTTGGGACTGAAAACAGCCATGTGAAGCCGTGCAGACAGATCAGTGTAGTTTTTCTGTTGCTTCATAAAGCTCTCGCTGGAGTCTTTTGTCTGCCACCAATCTGAGGAGAATCTGTAGCTCTTTAAAAGACCACATTATAATTTTACAAGCCGCTGTAATGAATCAGCTAAAAACAAATGTGATCACTACTGTAGCTTGGAGATTTTACAGAAGGTGAGTTTGTTTGCATTTCGTCATGACTGACAAGTCTCTCTGGCCAATCAGTGCTCTGCAATGTTTTCATATTATGTTTATGGTGCTTTCCCAGTAAACATTTAGCCGCTGATTCAACGTTGAAATAACGTAATGACTGCCGTCTAATCAACGTTCTCTTAAGGTTGAAAATACGTTCAAACACAGACATTGAAAAGACGACTATTAGACGTATTTTGGACGTCCATTGACGTTATAAATTGGTCCCGAAATAAATTACTTGTATAAAACGCGTCTTGGACGTCCACTGACGTTATCGATTGGTCACCACTTGATAACTGACTTATTAAGATGGATTTTGGACGTCTATTGACGTTTAAAATATGTCCTTGACGGACAGACCACTTTTAGACCTATTTTGAACATCCAGGGACGTTCCTTGTTTACTGGGTTTCCACTACATGGAACCTACACAACTCTACTTGACTCTGCACGGTTCTTTTACTTTTCCACTGGCCAAATCTGGTAACTGGTCCCTGGAACCGAGTAAGTTTTCAGTTCCATCTCACTCCGGGTTCCAACCGTGCCAAGTAGGTAGTAAATGGTGATGTGGAAACAACATGCGAATACACGATGAGTAAACAGTGCCTAACTTTGCGAGCTGGGCCATGTCGTATCAAGTCGTGTAGAGTCGGACCCATGCGGTGGAAAAGCGCCATTGGTCCCTACTCGGCTCACTTGGAACCACGAGGGAGCAGGGAATAAATAAGTACCCGGTTACAGATACCAGGCACCAAATGTGCCTAATGGAAAAGAAAAAAGCCAAGTTGACTAGGTACCATGCAGGGGAAAAGCGCCAAATGATTCTGGGTCGACTGTGGATCCACCCCGATCCTGAACTGAATGAAACAGAGAAAATGTATAAATGAATTAATATTATATCCATGCCAGTAAATCCATGGTAGCAAAGCTTCTTAAACCTCTTCTGGCTTGTATATGGCTTTGGGGAGGTTTCCAGTCTTATGATTTCAGTGCAGTGCTCAGTCTCACATGTTCAGCTCCAGATTTTAGAGAATCCAGTGAGTCCCTAACCCTGAGATCCACTCACACTAAAGGACACTAGTTTGGAACTGTGTTGTTAACCACAGTAGTGACAGAATTTGTCTTTCATCTCCCTCATTCAGAAAAGAAGCTTAGATGCCACTACACAACAGTCTGGGCATGACACAGTGATGACAGAATTATAACAACCACAGCGGTCTACTGCCATCCATAGGCTGCTAAAGGGTTTCTCTGAGCTTTAAATACAAGTAGGCTATGCATATTTACAATGATCGGGCCTAGAAACGCCAATGAGACTGAGGGGAGGGGAGGGAAAGGAGAGATGAGGAGAAAAAAGGAAGGTGGTTTTTGGGGGTCAGAGACAAGGAGAAAGTGTGAAAGCAAATGAGGGTAAAAAGAGTGAGGGCAGAAGAATTTGGGGGAACAAAAATAACAGAATCTCATCTGAAAAAGAGCGAGGAGGGAAAAAGAACAGATGAATGAAGGAAAAATGAAGTGAAAATGAAAAGAGGAAGGAGATAAAGAGGAGGAGACTTGTCTGAGTCGCAGAGAGAGAGAGAGAGAGAGACAGAGGTAGACTCTCTGGTGGGTACAGTGTAGGTGATGTGAAGGACGTTTTATTGTTTCACCTTCATGTCTGTTTTCTCTTCGTGTTTTCCCGATGGAGGCAGCGCTGCGATAGTGAAGCTGTCTGGATCCTCACGGTCTCGGATCTTCGACTCCTTCATCAGACTGTCCAACTTCTTCTTCGCTACATTCTCCACCTGCTTTCTATTCATAGAAGTCTGAGGAGAGAGAGAGAGAGACATTACAAAGAGAAAAATCTGGAGGGAAGAATGTTCACAGTAATTGAAATCACAGCGCTGAGCTGCCATGTTTGCTCTGTGTGTGCTGACTGAGCCGAAAGACACCTTTGAGCTAAGCCCACACTTCTGCACAAGCAGGTGCGTGAAGGCATTAACACAACAAACACTCGCATACAAGACTGGGGTCAGTGATGATTTAAAGCAGTGCTTTCATCCTATTGGATCTGAACACGATTCAAAAGCAAACAAGGTGTAGGAGCATTAAATTATTCAATAAAGAATTCAGTGTAAGAGTGGCACCAAGACAGTCATCAAATCTTGATGAGAGGACAAGATGAAAACATAACAGAGGGCTCCCAAGAGGCCCACAGCAACATTAAAGGAAACAAACAAACAAACCCTGAAGTAATTTCTGGCCGGTAGTAGTCAAAACACCATTCAAGTCCAAGCCCTTCTGTGAAGTACGGTGGTGGAAGCGTCATCTTTTGGGCCTGCTTCTTTTGAACAGGGACGGGAGCTCTAGTCAAGACAGATGGGCTAATAACTAGCTCCAACGACCAAGATAGATTGTGGCACAAGACCTACCGGCCTCTGTCATGAAGCAGAAGATGAAGAGGAATTTCATCCTCTAAAGCAATAATGATCCAAACGAACCCCACCTCCAATTCAACCAAGGGCTGGTTTCAAACACATAGGTCAACGCCTCAGACACCTGACATGGAAGACCTGGGGAACCTATGGAATCACCAAAAGGGACTGCACTGGAGATCCCCTTGCAATCTGATCGTGACTTGTTCCCAAATTTGGGGTCAAAATATAAACTATTATTTAAAGATCTAGTAAAGGAATTCAAGGAAACAGTTCTTGAAACAAGGCATTTGTTAGCGGTTTGTGCACACTCATGGAATCAGTTCTGTAAAAGATTTAAAAAACAGCTAAAAATAACCAGTGAACAAAATGGAAAATTAATGAAGAAGCTCCCTGAAAAAATGAAGATTTTAATACAAAACATGGCTTAGCATTATACTGTATTTAAGCTAGGGAAGAGAATCCTATCCTATAGAAATGCGGTTTGTATGGAAGCCCTGAAAGGTCATGGGTCATGTTTCATTAATATGACAAAAACACATTGTTTTATTGAGATAATGAAATGTTGTATTACTAATGTTAAAGGCTAAGCACCACTTAATGGACCTCCATGAATATTTCACATTATTTTAGTTACTGACATATATAAGTATGAATTAAAATGAAAATAGCTGCTTAATTTGCTTTAAAACTGACAATTTTATTAAATTGACGGAAAAACCCGAGCTCGCTACGGAAATTCTTGAACGCAACGGTGACGTCACTGATGGACAACAGCTGAACAACGCCGCTGTAAAACACCGTTATGACTGACTGTTATGACAGTATCTAGCTAGCTAAATAACCAAAATTATCCATGACAATAGCCTAGCAATAAGCTAAACTCAAATTTAGAGGTACCGTTATTCTTGTAAATGTGATCGAAGTCGAACTCGAATTCATCCGACACTATAAACCTCCGTAATGCAGCTACGTAGCCGAGTATAATCTGAGTCAAGCTAACGTTAACTAACACCAACTAAAACGGGCGAAGTGAGTGTCCTTACCCTGTTTACCTCCATGTTACAGAGGCTCTTGAACACCTTTCGTTGGTTTCCTTACATGCCCATATTGTTGGAAAAGCGCCAGTGAAATGAGCTACAGATAACGGAGTGAGCGGATGGTCCTTTCCAAAGTGCCCGTTTAAAATTGACAAATTAATCCATTTTCTGGATATTTTGGGCCATTTGTGCACAGATGTCCCACTGTACATTGAATTATTGCAGCTGCTCTGGGCATATGTGCTCACTGCCCCCTAGTGTTCACTAGTGTGTGAAAATGTGTGGTTCACTGCAAAGATTGAGCTAAATCATTTTGTCTGATGTCCTTATCAACCGTGACCCTGAAATGAATTAAGCAGCACAGAAGATGATGATGACATCCTTATCATAAATAAATATGCAAAAACATGGCCTTTAGGGCTTCGGTAGATTTTCCACCAAACTCTGTCCTTAATGTTGAGGCTGGATGGTTCTGCTGTGTGCAGTTAATAACACCTCACTTGCTGTCTGGGCAGCTCTGGCAAGGAAGGCGCTGGGCCTGATCTCTAAAGCTGGCAGAAGAAACTGGCCTTGATGCTAGATGCATCTGACAACATTCCTACTTCAGTGAGCTGGGCTGTTGAGCCAGGCCAGAAAATATTGTCTCAGAACGAGGTTCTGCAGCGCTTTCACAGCCTCGGTCGTATAACCATGTGCAGCTGAGCCACTCTTTTCTTTCAGGGCTTACCAAGAAATCTATCTGTTCTGCTTCACTGCACTGTTTCACAATAAAGCGCCGGGCTGAGCTCTGCGTCCAGCTCCACAGAGCCCTACAGTGTGTGTACTTTTGACAACAGGAGCAAACCCAGCCAACACACAGTAGACTCAGCTGAGGGAAACAGGCTTGACTTTTTTTTGGACAAACAAACATTGCTCTTTTAAACGCAATGCCATTTTAGAGACACTTTAAAGGGGACATATTATACCTCTTTTTAAACAAGTTAGAATAGGTCTGTGGGCGATACAAAACATGTTCATGAAGTCCTTTGCACAAAATCCCTCACAAAGGAGATATCACCAGCTCTATTCTTGCCAGTTTCAGTCCCTTTCAGAATGAGCCCATTAAAGGCTGAGCACCAGCTCTATGAAAGTGTCAAACAAATAAATACAGTGGAATTTGAGTTCCTAACTTGTGTTTATTGATAGTCAGAAAACATGTTATTTCTTACTAATTCAATGAATAAGGTTTAAAAGACCGTTGCCCCCCCCCAATGGTGTTGGGAAACTCTAATAGGCGTCTTGCCTGTGACGTAGATGGTGGACAACACTCTAGAAGCTGCACTTAATTTAATGCAAAATGACGAAAAGGTGTGTTGTTTTTGGCTGCAATCATTCAATGTACAGTGGGACATCTGTGCACAAATGGCCCAAAGATCCCAAAATATCCAGAACATGGACTAAATTTGTCACCTTTAAACGGGCACTTTGGAAAGGACCCTCCGCTCACTCCGTTATCTGTAGCTCATTTCACTGGCGCTTTTCCAACAAAATGGGCATGTAAGGACACCAATGAAAGGTGTTCAAGAGCCTCTGTAACATGGAGGTAAACAGGGTAAGGACACTCACTTCGCCTGTTTTAGTTGGTGTTAGTTAACGTTAGCTTGACTTGCTAAACTCGGTGGCTCAGATTATACTCGGCTACGTAGCTGCATTACGGAGGTTTATAGTGTCGGATGAATTCGAGTTCGACTTCGATCACATTTACAAGAATAACGGTACCTCTAAATTTGAGTTCAGCTTATTGCTAGGCTATTGTCATGAATAATGTTGGTTATTTAGCTAGATACTGTCATAACAGTCAGTCATAACGGTGTTTTACAGCGGCGTTGTTCAGCTGTTGTCCACCAGTGACGTCACGGTCGCGTTCAAGAATTTCCGTAGCGAGCTCGGGTTTTTCTGTCAATTTAATAAAATTGTCAGTTTTAAAGCAAATTAAGCTGCTATTTTCATTTTAATTCATACTTATATATGTCAGTAACTAAAATAATGTGAAATATTCATGGAGGTCCATTAAGTGGTGCTTAGCCCTTAATGGCTCTGTTATTTTTATGTAAATAAGCTGTTGCTGGCCAGGCCCCACCCATCCCATGTCTATGCAATGAAGGGTGGTGCCAATTCTATGCAAATTTCCTTACTGTGACATCATAATATAGGAGCCATCCGTAGAAGCATATGATTCCTGACACCAAAATCTTTCAACCGAATACAAAAGCACGCAAAAAGTGAGTTTTGCACATAATATCCCCTTTAAAGTCAATAAATAAAATGAGATATTTTAAGAATATGGTATTGTTTCACAAAAATCTGTCAGAAAAACTGTCACTGTGGTGGTACCCTCAAGGGCACATCTTTAGTACGTTTAATTAGAGAGCATAATTGTACCTTATTCTATTATAATTGTAGATCTTTAAGCTGTGTTGATTTCATACACCCCATTCCATCTCTAGGACTGATGTTCTCATATTTTACACAGAGAATGAAATGTGCCTTTAAGGAACACAACTGGACTCTGTCCTCATTCACTTGGATTGAGAACTTTTAGTTTGTGATTTGAATGATGATGAGTCTGTGACTAAACATGCTCTGGTTAATAAAGCTTAATGAACATAACTGGCTGGAGTCCATGCCAAACAGAGATCATCTGTCTCATAAGTAATGCAGAGTGCAGCAAGAAAGCTGATAATTAACTGTTTAACGGCCAGGACCAGAGTCTCAGTGCGGAAAATAAAGAGAAGAGGAAACAATGGTGGTGTCGCGTGCTCTGTTTTCCCTTTGCCTCGTTCAAATACCTCGGAGAAGAGGCTCCTGGATGGCTGTTAATGCCTTTTCAGACTAGTGTTCCTCTCTGAAATATTTATTATATTACACACTGTCTTCCAGCTCAAGAGGGAGAGAGAGTGAGGGGGGAGGGAGAAGGAAGAAAACAGAGGGAAGGGAGAATACACGCCTCGCTTTGAGCTCCAATTTCAAAGAGAATTGAAAATGGAGACAAAAGTGGAAGTGGTTTTTTTTTTGTAAAATGCAAAGCTCATTTACATACAGACGGATGCCACTGTTTACAGTGTGTACTGTAAATAACTATCCATGCAGTACCTGCTAATATGAGCACAGATATGCTGGGAAATATACAGCAATTTGAAGTTTCCAAGCGTGTAAACTGTGAGATCAGTAAAATTCCATTCCAAACACCCAGACATGTACGTCACCATTAGAAACAGAAAGTATTCAATAACATGAGAGTCTATGGTTTTCATTATAAACTTGTTGTTTTGCTGATATACTCTTCCAATTACAAATTTGATGGCAACAACATTCCCAAAACTTAGGAGAGGTGCATGTTTTCCTCCTTGTTTATTGTATGTTGGTTCATTTGTTTGGATCAGGTGCCAAATGTGAGGTTAAGCAGAGCAAAACAACCCCTACGAGCACAAAGAAATTCGTTCATTCATTATCTGTAAGCGCTTATCCAGTTCAGGGTCGCAGTGGGTCCAGAGCCTACCTGGAATCATTGGGCGCAAGGCGGGAATACACCCTGGAGGGGGCGCCAGTCCTTCACAGGGCAACACACACAGTCACACACACCTACGGACACTTTGGAGTCGCCAATCCACCTACCAACGTGTGTTTTTGGACTGTGGGAAGAAACCGGAGCACCCGGAGGAAACCCACACGGACACAGGGAGAACACACCACACTCCTCACAGACAGTCACCTGGAGCAGGAATCGAACCCACAACCTCTAGGTCCCTGGGGCTGTGTGACTGCGACACTACCTGCTGCTCCACCGTGCCACCCACAAAGAAATTGAGAAGTTGATTTGAGAACAGAGAAGAAAGAGAACTAAGTAAAAAAAGGCTAAAAAAATTTCTCATCGCTCCTCACTCCTGGGCCCTTGCTCTGAAATGAGCCGTAGCTCATTCACATTTAAAGGAACAGTGGAACATGTGGAAACATGGTAGAAAATGTGCCCTTTAAGACATTTTTGGAGCATTTCACTATTACTCTAGTCTGAAATAACCACACTGCAGTAATTGGTTTCAGACCTGAGAGAGTATGAGCTAAAACACAATGAAATCGAGAGATTTAAACACATTGACAAATCCCTGCTTTGTGGTTGTATTCATGCTTCATGTATTGTTCCATTTAATTGGAGTATTGTGCTGGAACATGGTGCGTCACCGAATCATCAGAGAAGGTTAGAAACTATTCTGCAGCAGGCCAAAAAAACGCTGGCTGGGTCTTGGTACGAGACGGACAAAGCTTCATCAAAAATGGACGAGTCTTTCAATATTTCACTTTGCACAAAGTGCCTGAGGCGTATAAATATAACATAAATATAACAGAGCGATAGGACTGCACTTCACTAGTTTAATAACATGGAAAACCAAACTCCGCTCTGCTCCATTACACAGAGATCCTGCACTCAAATCACCTGAAATCACCTCTGCTTTCTTCACAGCACTTTAAACATATGTCCTCCGCTGCTCTGCCTCTAACTGTCATAGAGCTAGTTCTGGAATTACCATCATAAAGAGCCGTAACACTGTCAGTGCTTAAGCGTGACAGAAGGGAGGGGTGGGGAAAGAGAAAGAGAGGGGGAGGGGGAGTGTAGAAGGAAAAACAATATGATGATATATATATATATATAGAGAGAGAGAGAGAGAGAGAGAAAAAGAGAGAGGGAGAGAGAGAGAGAGAGAGAGTGTGTGTGAAAGTCCCCTGGGGAGCTCCTGAGCTCAGAGGCAGGTCCAGGATGTGAACTCTAGTCCCCAGTTAAAGAGAAAAAGAAAGAAGAGGACGAGCACTTACGTCGCCGTTCATCAGTTTACAGTCGTCCTCCATCTCATCCGCACTGTCCTCGTCCGACACGTCCCCCTCCTCCGCGTCCTCGTCTATGTTTGGGGGCAGCTTCTTCCCCTGCACACACAGCACAGTAATCCTATTTTAGTAAATATTAATAAATACCTTATTTTATGTTCATTTGTTTGTTTATTTGTTCTTCTTTCAGCTGGACCTCTTCACACTGCTGTTTTATGTGGTTTAATACTGTTCATTTACTGACTTTCCATTTGCGCTCTGCTAAGACAATGCCACTGGACAGCGCTACAATTTTCTTCAGCTAAAAGATTCTGTAAAATATTATATGTAACTACTTATATTAGTAATAAAACTGGTGAAATACAGTGAGTAAAGTAATAATGTCAAAAGAAGAACAACAAAACCAACAACAGATGTTCTGGGAACTAAAATGCTGAATCCAGAACCAAGAACCCAGATTTGTAAGCAAGGGCATTGTCATTAACGTCACAATTTTTTAAACACGGAAATATTTTCAGTTTCAATTTCAAGAATATTTCATTTTCTTGGTTACGCAAATCTCACTGTCTTGCTTCCACTGAAAAATCTTGTTGTGTTAAGGGTTGATATTCTACCCGCTCTCCGCAAGAGAACACAGCTGTGGTCACAATACCACAAGGACCAAACACCTTGGGTCAGAATGACCGGTTTCAGCGTCTGTTCCTTTAAATGAGAATGAGCCCCACATAGCTTCCTGGTAACCAGGCATGTCCCTTGGTTTTAGGCTAAAGTTCCAAAACTGCATCTGGGCAATATAAAAATGTATGTTATTAATATTTTAATACATCCATTATCTGCAACCGCTTATCCAGTTCAGGGTCGCGGTGGGTCCAGAGCCTACCTGGAATCATTGGGCGCCAGTCCTTCACAGGGCAACACACACACACACACCTACGGACACTTTTGAGTCGCCAATCCACCTACCAACGTGTGTTTTTGGACTGTGGGAGGAAACCGGAGCACCCGGAGGAAACCCACGCAAACACAGGGAGAACACACCAACTGTGGGTGGAAACTGAAGCACCGGGAGGAAACCCATGCGACACAGGGATAGTACACACACACACACACACACTCACACAAGCACTAGTTGAAAGTTCTAACTCGGAACATACATCAATGGAGTCGGCTCTAATTAAATATCAGACTCTAATCCGAGGGTTTGTCTGAGTCAGATAAAGTCAAGTCTCCTTCTTTGTCCCACATCTTCATTAAAAGGTATAAACAAAGCATTCTCCATCAGCAGGTAGAACTCCCCTCGCTCCAGAGGCTTAAAAAAGCAGAAGGGAAGCAGGCGTAAGGGTGGGAACAGCGGTGAATGAGACCCAGGAGGCTCGTCCGCTTTACGGCTTACTTATCAGTAATCGTTTGACTGACAGGCCCATAATAGCGCTCTTACGGGCGCCCGGCGAGACGGAGCGGTGGTCCGGGGGGACGCTAACAAAAGGACAGGTAGGTGATTGATAGCGCTGTGAAAATGCGACAATCAATTCCTTTTGGTAACTGAGGAAGAAATAAATTCCGAACTGTTTAACAAGGCGAGGGTCCGGCAGGTTACAGCGATAAGTGTCAGAGACGGAGAAGTGGTGCTGGTCCCAACCACGAAGACACTGATTAGCTTTTATCCCTCTTTTTTTTTTTACCGGCAGTGCTGCTTTTGTTGCCGCTTCATTATTCCGCAAACCCCGCAAATCAGGCTCAGAGATAAGCGTCACATCCCAGTTCCTTTCCGCTACAAAGAAGCCGTTTGTCACTCATTGAAAGACGGGCCACGTTCACAGCAGACGTTACTTTATTAACAAAACACAACTGAAAGAAGCATTACTAACTTTCTGGACTCTGCATTTGAATCTACGGGTTTAGGTGTTAGGGTTAGGTTTACAGCTGGGGACGACGACGACGACTACTGACGTGCAGACTGACCAATTAAATGTTTACAGAGAAGGTTATCGACCAATAACGGTAGCTCTAGAGTCAGACCGTCCAATCAGAAGATTTTAGGCTACTTCACCACGCCCCCTTCTCACTCAAGCGAACCAATCGGAGTAGGGGAGGGCGGGACTAGTTTGTGAACGAAACGCTTCTCGAAGTTCTATGTAAGCTCTAGAAAAACAAAATCCCGGACGTTTGTGAAATTCCGCCCGGACATTATTTTAAGTCTAAAAAGGAGGACATGTCCGGGTAAAAGAGGACGTCTGTTCACCCTACTTTTAGCAACATACGAACATTTTCACTATTAAGTTTCAGAGTATTGTAAAAGGCTTAAGTCTAATATAATATTATAACCTATTGTAAGTGGGAAAAAGTAAATAACTAATGAATTATTCATCTACTAGTTTAATTTTAGTTTAGTTACCAATACAATAAAAAAATCTTTGACGTAAACTTGTTGTGTAGTTCTTCTTACACCTAAAAAATACTAAAAATATACTTTAATAAACTAAAAAAATGAGCAAAGGCAGTCCCAAGAATATTGAATATTGAAAGTACACGTTAAAATATATAAATATACTTGCTACATAGAGTATACTTGGGAAATACATTTCAACTTAAGTTTACTTAATAAAATGAGCTGTAATGGAAAATGCAGGTTTCCCAGGTGCTCAAACATCCTCTTGAGAAGAACACTAATGTACGTGTGAAACCATGATGATGCAGTTCCCAAAGAAATCTGCTGAGCTACTTTTCTACCCTCCTCCAAAAGTTACATAGTGCTGCTTCTGCAGGGCTGAGCCAGGAGAAGCCACAACAGAGGCCCTGCACTTCCTGTTACAGGTCAGTGATGCATCACAATAATTTTGAAGCTGAAATGGAAAGGCCAAAATATGACCTACGGTTCCTTTAAGCGCTGTTTATCTGATCACCTCTCATTTCTGGTGATCTACAAAGTTCAGCATGGTGGTTAGTCCCATGTTTCTCTCTATCTTTAGCTTTCTCCAGTTTCAGAATGGCAAGGTGTTGAAACTGAAAACAGGTCCCTGTCTTTTACACCAAAATCTAGATAATATCCTAGTTCATTCCGACCCTTGATTTACCGGTAGTGCTTTTACCTATAGGTCAGTGGGTTGAAAAATCAAGAGCGTGTTTGAGGGAGAGCATCTGCTAAAGCCAGCTTCTCTGCAGCTAGGGGAGTGTGGGTTTAGGCTGCAGCTGGAGAGTTGCTCGCTGACCCTCCGCTAGTGCCGAGCAATTTGTCAATACTGCCCACTGGCCCAGTTTAAGCTTCAGGGCCAGCTCTCCCGTGTCCAGACGTCAGCGGGCTTCCAATTATAGCCCCGACTCCGCGTTCGGCTGCACCTTCTTCTCCGCGGCCTGTTTTCCTGTTAGTCTCAGAGCAGCGGCTGTGTGTGGTCACGTGATCTGACAGTAAATGCACTAGAAAGCGTATCGTTAAGGCTACTGTAACTCTGGCTACTGCAGCACACTGCTGAGACAGCCCTGTTCAAAGCTTTGGACACAGTTATATCAAGTAGTGGGTTTAAAGGGGTATAACATCAGATTGGGCCATATTCCCTAAGAGTTTTACTGACTTTTCATGTGAAAATAAACTACATTTTGGGTTCTGTGATATGTTTTTAAAAAAATACAAATCAACAATTTGTTGAGAGGTTAAAAAAAGGTCATCAAAATGACATTTGATTTATGAATATGAAATATGATTTTGAATGACTCGTTCGGATTCTACAGCTATGACAAGCTGGAAGAGTGCCTTTGATGTGAAGCACAATACAGCGCCCCCTGTGGAACCCTCCTTAATGTGAGTGAGTGTGTGAGACTGTCCCTCGTGATGCCACCCTAACCATGAGTCAATAGGTATTTACACGAGTGAGTATTATGTGAATGAGTGAGTGAGTATTTAAGCGTAAATGACTGAAAGAAAGTGTATACATATGAGTGAGGGAGTGATTAAGTATTTATTTATGGGTGAATGAGTGAGTGAATATGTATTGGAGTGAGCATATGTGTGTAATTAGATATGAATAATTGAGTGAACGAGTGAGAGTTTACGTATATATGTGAGCGAGTGAGTATGCACTTAGGTGAAAAGTAAATGGATGAGTGAGTTAGTATGTATGTGAGCGAGCAAGCTTATATGAATTAGTGGTTGAGTGCGTGAGAATGAGAATTTATGAATGGGTGAATAAATATAAGAGTGAGTGAGTGATTAAGTGCATGAAAGTATTTCAATCTGAATGAATGAGAGAGTACGTATATATACGAGTGTTTATAAATGTATGCGAGTGAGTATGTAAGAGTGAATAAGGAAGTATGTACTTGAATGAGTGAGTGAGTGAGTGAGTGAGTGAGTTACAAGCCTGTTCCATGAGGAGCTTCACGTCTAAAAACACAACCCAGGATTTGTCCTTGGTGTAGAAACCTCAAGGATGAATATCGTGGCTTGTCCAATACAAAATATGTATCTCCAAAATATTAACTTTACAGGAGACGGAAAATACGTTAACATTCAATGGAAGTCAACGTAAAAAGATTTTATTTCAGGAAATTTTGGAGCATTTCTATTGGTTCATTCTTTATGAAATGTTCACATAATGAAGGGCATTCTGCCGCGGTGAAATGCTGTATTAATAAAAAAAAAGCTGACCTTGACCAGGATTTTGCCTTTGAGGGCTTCGGGCGAAGGCAGGTGTCCATCTTCGTCAACGCTGACCGAGGACACGTCCAGCTTCTCGCCCAAAACCTCCACCAGATACTGAGCCATCTTCTTCTGCTGCAGAACACTGCAGTGATTCTCTATGGACAGGATCACAGGATACCTGCACAGACCAGCAGCAACACAACACGGTGAGGGACCAGTCCTTTACACTATGAAACAACCACTCTACTGACATCTAGTGGCCTGGATGTGTCATAGATTCTGCATCAGTCTTAGGAAAGTAGGTCCTTCAAGGGTTCTTGATTAAAGAAACCATTCTATTTATAGCCATTAGTTCTATATCTATGTGTTTTACATGGCCTTCAGATTGAGGGTGAATGTGTTCTGTAGGGTTCTACATTTTCAAAATGGTTGTATCTAGAGCCATATAGTCAAAGTGACTAACCTTGTTTTAAACATGGCTACCCCTATTTGGGGGGCCCGCTCTTTGGCGCATAAATGGGGCCCTTTTTTTGGGGATTACAGATTTGTTTGGTTCTGCATCTCATGGGAGTTACACTTAACAGAAAATAAAATAAAAACACCACGAAAATACTAAGTAACCACTTTCATAAATATTGTTTGCTACTTTCTGCTGGTAAGAATGACTGATTGCTCCTTTAAGATTCACGGTGCAGAAGAAGCCCCTCAGGGACACTGGGAAGTGGCATATGTTTAACATTCCCGTCATGATAGATTGCTGGCTCGAAGGAAAAACTGAAACTGTGGGGCGAACCAGCGCATGTCAAAAGTGACACATTCTGCAGCCGGGGCTAAATATAACGTTTTTGTTTGCAACAAACTCCAGAAGCATCACAGAGCCACCTTTAGCAACAGTGGTGCTAATGAATTCTAGTGAGACACACACACACACACAAACACACTCATGCATATGCACGAGTGAAGAGGACTGCTGCTTGCAGTCTACCTTCTTTTTGCATCCTTCTTAAATGAACTATAGGATACAGCAGTTTGGTTCCATTTTGCCATTAATTTATTGTCTGTAACCGCTTATCCAGCTCAAGGCGGGTACACACCAGACCTTCGCAGGGCGACACACACTCACACACTCACACCAACGTGTGTTTTTGGACTGTGGGAGGAAACGGGAGCATACAGAATTGATTATATATTATTTTCTGTGTAATAACCCTTACATCTATACATTTGTTTGATCTAGACATTTTCTTTTCTGTTCCCTGAAAAAAAAAATATTGATATCATCAGAAAATCAATTTCCATTCAAATTTGAGAACATCTAAAAATCGTTCTGGGCTGCAACAAATAGTCAAACCTTTAAATCACTCGTAAAAAATTCAGATATGTGTCTAAAGTCAGAAACTCTGTTACTTACGGGTTTTTCACAAATGCGTATTTATTGATGGTCTCAATCACATCTTTGAAGAGGATTTTGGACGTCAGAGTGTAGCCGTGGTGAACGATTGGCTCTCCATCTTGACCATCCCAGCAGTCCACTGCAAGAAAACAAAACAAAACAAAAAACATTTCTAATGATTTTTGAAAATTCAGAAAACCAATAACCTGACTTTAGTTAAATGTCTTTATAAATACAGTAATCCCTCGCTACTTCGCGGTTCATCTTTCGCGGATTCGCTACTTCGCGGGTTTTCTCAAGGGGGCTTATAGCCGCTATATCGCAGATATTGAGGGAAAATCTAGGACGTAAGTATTTCTTACGTACAGTACATGTATTGTTCACGTCCACATCCGAGTGAAATTTACTTACGCTAAATCACAGCTTAGGAATTACTCTATTAAAGAAACTGGTGGGATATCACATGTAGTTCCAGCTGAAAAACATTATAGAATGACTGTTTAATGCAAAGGGTGTGTTGTTAACAGCACAGGGAGGGTTTTAAAAGTCCAAATACTCATTAAATACATAAAAAAGTATCTTTCCTCTACTTCGTGGAAATTCGTTTTTCGCGGGTGGGTCTTGGAACGCATCCCCCACGAAAAACGAGGGATCACTGTATTTACACAATACCAATACGTGTAATAACAATATGATTCCTGGGGACGTATTCTCTATTAAAGATGTTTAATGGTCTTATATTTTGTTTGTATTAACATCAAATTTTACACATAATTGTGCTAATTAGCATGAGGCTATGTATTAAATCAGTGCTCTGAATGTTATTAATGTGTAATTATATAGTTATTAGAGACATTTAATGTAAAGTTTGTACTTTAACTAAACTCCCTTTAGTGAAAGCTGCATCACATAAGGAAAACCCGCTGACCTTCCACACATCTGCAGCCGGCCTGCAGGACCCAGGCGTACATGTCCACTCTGGACTGAGACATCAGCTGGTCTCCCATTAGATAGGTGTTATGAGAAGAGGCGATGAAATAGTTGCAAAGAGGCTGGGTCATGTCCTGGTTGACCTCGTAGTGTTCGGGGTTAAAGATGTCCCCAGCTGGGCTTCTCATGTAATTGGTGAAGCCTGTGGAGGTGGAATTAGACTGGTGAAGAGAACCCGCCTTACAGGTTAAACGGCCAATGAAAGATACCGGTTCTCTTTCACTTCATTTCAGTTAAATTGCAATATTTAAATGGCGATGTCAGATAAGACGTCATCCTCAACCTCATAAATTCACACATTTAAGGTGGAAGGGAAACCTCAAACACAAAGCCTCCATCCTTAGCCTCAGTCTGAATTAGTATCTGATTTCACATTTCCCTCGTTACTGCATTTCTTTCATTTGCTCAGTTTGTTTACTTTGGAAACTTGGAAGCCAGGGGGCATTTATGATTTCTGCATATTCATAATTGTGTGTACTCTTAAATCCTCTCATTCTTAATGAGTGTTATGGCTGACTGAAACTCTTCCACCACTTTTAGAAGCTTCTTGGACATATATTGTGTAACGTAGCATAATAATGAAAGCACATTTTTTAACATAGTGTGGTCTAATATGAACAGAATCACTGCTCCAATCCTCTGAACCAGGTCTTCCATCATCACTAAGCTTGATAAATAATTCTTGGCTTATTAAAACAACGTAGTAACCTCTTACCGTCAATCCCCAGAACCCCCTGCCTCTGGTTTTCAGGACAAGGCTCAAACTTGGCGGCAATTTCAAGGCAGTGTTCTTTAGTGACGTTTGTCATCTGAAACAAACAAGCAAAGGAACACAGAGGTGTTACACAAAGATAGCAACAATGTAAACAACTACTGGAAAACAAGCTGCAAGTTGTATGTAAAAGTGTTACACATTTGTATAATTAAATAGAATACATGTCAAATTCATGGCACCTTTTCTGTTTTGATTATTCCCCCCGGTGTATTACAATGTATATTTTGTCCAAACCAAAATAGGCCATATTTGTAATAACTATAGAGTATGTTACGTTATTTCTCTTTAAAAACTGCTATTTGACGACAGATATTCCAGTGTTTCCAAACGGCTGCAGTCCAAATTCCATTCTCTATTTGGAAAGATTATTGACACATATCAATAAAGAAAAACCCAAGTGCCACATAAAGTATATTAAAAAAACAAGCAAAATAAAACTGCAAAGCAGTGAAAAGGCTAAAGTGTTTACCAAACAGAAAGAGACTAATCCCATTGAGAAACCTCCTCGAATGTGGCTGCTCCATTCCAGTTACAATCGGATTGCTGTGGTCGACAGCTGGGATTTAAAGGGGCTGATTAGTCGATCAGATTTCCATCCATGCCAATCAGCATCAGACCCCATTCTAACGGCGGGTGAAAGAGGGGGAGGGCCTGTGCCACCAACAGCTCTGGTCCCAGATCAGCTCTAACCCACAAGCAGAGCTCTGGGCTAGTTGGCTCGCTCAGCTTAACTCAAAACTCTTGCTTTGCTTCTGAGATTGACTTGAAATGTCTGTCAGGATTTTTAATGGTGAGCATTCAATGGCAACCACTTTCTCTGTTTCTGTTATTCAGAAGACACTAAACAGACAGACACAGTGGCCCTTGCTGGGAGCTAGAAACCAGTGACTTTGCTGGATATGAATTGAGAGAAATGTGATACAGTAATTCAAATAGGGCATGGGCAAAAAAAGACAGGAAAAGTAAAAAACAGCTTGAAGAGCAATTTGCAAATACGTCTTTGTGACTGTGTTTGAAAAGAGCATGTTTTAGAGGCAGACTCTATCAGATACAAAGTTGGGCAGAGGTTGAATGAGCCTTAAAACTGTGTAACAACTTCAGAAACATGTTCTTCAATGTAAAATAGTTAAGACTTTGAAGATCCCACCATCTGCAGGACATAATATCACAAAAAGGTTTAGAGAGCATGAGCTGCTGCACAGTGGAAGACATGGCCCTGTCCCAACAGATGTGTCGCTGCCATCAGATTTAAATAAATTCATATTTTTCATGAAATTGTAAAATGGCTGACTTTCGAAAAGATGCCTAAACAAATTCCTAAACCCCAAAATGGAGCGAAATGAGTCGATCACATTTGAAACGCCAGCTCTTCACCAGCCAATCAAATCTCAAAGAATCACATCATGTCCCACCCATATCACTTCTCGCCGAATCGTCCTGTTTCTCTCATACAACAGTTACCACGTGATAAAGAATCAAAATGGGTTATGATTTTAATCTCCCATCGACTTCAAAGTTTAATGACATTCATTTGTCACAGTTAAGACTTTTTGAAGTTTTAAGTGGTCTGTTAGAGCCCTGGAAATGTAGAATGTTTACAGAAACGCTGTTAATGTTGTAAAATTACCAGCTACAATCATAGCACTACCATCATTTGCTAAATGTTGCTTTAATGGTCTCAGTACAACACCATTAAACAGACATTTGCTAAAATATGCCAGATTTTTTTTTCATTTATTTGCCTTTTATGCTTCATAAACATCATCATCATCATTTCATAAACATATTCCCAGGCGAAGCTTATTTACTACAACTCTTGAATATCTGTCGAAATTCCAAGACTCCAAGACTTACAGAGCCAGCCACTGCTTCTTTTCAGACTGTTGCCAACACAACGCCACTCACACACTCAACACACTTGGAGGAGAACACTAACAACACACTTTAGCTAAGTCAGCTCGAGAGACTGAGGCCAAATGAGCTCTGTTTGCTAGCTTTAAATTGCTGGGGTCTAGGAAGGCATCAGTGAGTCAAATTTGATGTTTAAGTATTTGATTATTAACATCTTAGCAATAATACAGTCTAGAAATATGGTTCAAATGATTCGTGAATCTTTAGAGACTTCTTTTTCCATTCCATCTGATTGGGAGATCTTACATGCCCCCAGTGGGAGTTATGAGGCTGTGAAAAATGGTTAAAAAGCGCTTCCTACCCTCCCACAAAAGTTACATAGTGCAGTTTGTGCAGTGCTGAGCCTGGAGTAGCGACAACAAAGCTCTACTCTCCCTATTACAGGCCAGTGAAGCATTTCAATGTAATTTTAAGATTAAAAATATTGCCTAATGTTCCTTTAAAGCAGCTAAATTGAACGATTATAACAAGTTTAAACCAGCTATGAGATATACTGTATGTACTGACCTCAACGTACCTGAACTGAGCTCATCCTTCTCCTAAATATACGCTGCCCCTGGCTGACCACATCATTTTTAATGGCTAGGGGTTGTGTGCATATAAAGCCGAATGCCAAGAAGCATTTTTTGAAATGCTCTTTGATTCCGTGCGATAACTGTGGAGGTAGTTGGACGGCTGCAATACATTATTTCGGTCAAGCTTTAATAACAAAAAGGAGTTTGAAGAGGCTCTTGTATAATGCGGATTCTTTGGAGGGTGAAGAAGAGAGTGTGAGGTAAAAGTGAGAGAGAGAGAGAGAGAGGCTTTCAGAGATGTGGGACTTTTTTTTTTTAAGAGAAAAAATGCCTTTGGTCCCATTAACAGGGAAGAGTCAGGCTGCATATTCATCACCAAGCTTATCAAATTACACGCCTGAGTTGAGAAAGAGGCCATGTAGCCGAGGGGACAGATTAGAATGCTGGGAAACCGTGTACACCTTTTAAGGCATGGATATATGGCTCAAACTAAGCAGGAAGAGCAGAAGATAAGGCAACTGGACATCAACACAACAAAGAGCTGGGATCAAGAAATCTGATTGGTCGACGAGCTTTGGGACCGTGCTGATATATTTGTGATAACAGCACCTTGGCTAAGTCGGAAACATGGTTAATGCTGTCTACTAATGTTGCTTGCTGAGGTTCCTCCATTTGCTGCGGTATGTTTCCCATAATCCAGTGTGTCTGCACTGTAAGCAAGTCATTTCCAAAAATACTACAAGAGTACAGACCCATATATGTGAGTTTAAAGTGTGAACTCTATGGTTTGTGCGTTTTAAACCAAAATAACGAGGAATGATGGAAGATGGAATGTGTACAGTCTGTGGTTGGTGAGTTTTACAGAAGTAAATTGCTAAGTAAAAAGCTTTGGTGTTTCAAAAGCTAACTTTAGCGTTGCATAGTCACGTATTTAAGATGGAACAGAAAATTCAGATAGGTGTCTGACGAATTCAGCAATATTAACTTCGTAAATGGACTCATGTAAAGTGGAACTGAACATTTGAATGTGAAAACTGTCACGTTGGGTTTGGTCAAGTGATCAAGGACAAGGTACAAGGAGTAGGATAGTGGTAAGTGCAGAAGATTTATTGTACAAATCAGAGATGTGGACATAAAACAGGACTAGGAGGCTATACACAAGGGCTAGGAGGCTAAAATCAAGTGCTAGGAGGCTATACACAAGGGCTAGGAGGCTAAAATCAAGGGCTAGGAGGCTAAAATCAAGGGCTAGGAGGCTAAAATCAAGGGCTAGGAGGCTAAAAATCAAGGGCTAGGAGGCTAAAAATCAAGTGCTAGGAGGCTATACACAAGGGCTAGGAGGCTAAACACAAGGACTAGGAGGCTAAACACAAGGGCTAGGAGGCTAAACACAAGGGCTAGGAGGCTAAACACAAGGGCTAGGAGGCTAAACACAAGGACTAGGAGGCTAAACACAAGGACTAGGAGGCTAAACACAAGGGCTAGGAGGCTAAACACAAGGGCTAGGAGGCTAAAAATCAAGTGCTAGGAGGCTATACACAAGGGCTAGGAGGCTAAACACAAGGACTAGGAGGCTAAACACAAGGACTAGGAGGCTAAACACAAGGGCTAGGAGGCTAAACACAAGGACTAGGAGGCTAAACACAAGGACTAGGAGGCTAAACACAAGGGCTAGGAGGCTAAACACAAGGGTTAGGAGGCTAAACACAAGGACTAGGAGGCTAAACACAAGGACTAGGAGGCTAAACACAAGGGCTAGGAGGCTAAACACAAGGGCTAGGAGGCTAAACACAAGGACTAGGAGGCTAAACACAAGGACTAGGAGGCTAAACACAAGGACTAGGAGGCTAAACACAAGGGCTAAACACAGAGGCTAAACACTAAACAAGAAGGCTAAACATAGACAGTTAAACACTAAACAGAGAGCAAAATAGAACACAGCAGGAATCAGAAACAAGGACAAATATCATAAACATACATATACACAACTACAATGACCCACACCCAGGAAACACAGACATGGATGACAACTCTAACAAGAAACACCTGAACACTAATTAAGACACGGGACACTAGAAACACAAAGGAAGGGTATCACATGACCAGGGAAGAAGCAGGAAGCAGACACAAGACAGGGGAAACAGTCACATGACACAGGGAGCACAAACAAGAAACAATACAAAACAGAACACAAAACTAGGCACGTTACAAAAACTGTGAATAAGAAACTCTCTCCACCGTTTGCAGTACCCATTTTAAACACATGCAGCTGTCAGTATTACAGAGTGCTCCTTTAATTTGTGCATCCCTGAATGAATCCCACAACATCAGTACCTGAACTTATTAATGTTTTTCATGGCTGAAAGCCATCAAATCATCTCCAAAATGTCCCAAGGTCTTTGTTCCGAAGAACTATTGGACGCATCCTCAGACTGTTAGTCGTCTAGTACAGTCTCTGATGGTGTGTGAACCCTAGTGGATGTTTTGCCCATGTCCAGAACTGCTCATTCACCCTGAAATGATAACTGCAAGGCCTCACCTTTTGTTCGTTCTCTAGGAAGCGGGCCAGGTCGTCTGAGTCCAGGTGGTCTTTATGGTTACTGTAGGTCAGCATCAGCAGGTACAGGTCCCTTCTAGTGGACATCATCTTGTAGAAGGAGCAGAACTCGTCAAAGCCCAGAGTTCCCTGGTTATCATCCGTATCGGCCTCCTGTAAACGACATAAAATGCAATGCTGATATTTAAAGTGTATGTGTCCTCTAAATATTGACATGTATATAAGACAACATATCATAACATATATTCATAAGCATAAACATTACATACAGAAAAATAAAAGGTTAGGACGTGTATCCAGATGCTAAAACATACAACATTATTGACAGAAAACTAGTAGTACACCAATCAGACTTAACATTAAAGCAACCTCCTTGTGCCTACATTCACTGTCCATTTTTCAGCTCATCTGACTAAAGACATGAACTTAGTAGCACCACAACTACAGACTGTAATGCATCTGTGGCTCTGCATACTTTGTTAGCTCGTTTGTGTGATGCTGGTGGTGGATCATGCTCATCATATTTATAAATGTCATACGAATTTTGGGGGAAAAAACCCTTGTTCCAATAGAATAAAAGGTCAAGTATAATATAAACTTGTTTATAACAAATATAATATGATCCCATCCCATCCCTTCCCATCAGAACCCTCCTCACAATTAAAACATTTTAAATAAATTACTATTAAAATATATATATTTTCCCATAATATCAATGTTCATTTTGTGCTTTTCTGTTTTTATTATTATTTATAAATGTTTATCTTGCTATGGTTTATTTGTGAATTTGTATTATTTATTATATTAACATATTTTATATTACTATTTCACTTTGTAGTGTAAAGCAATTTGAGCTATATTTTAATGTATGAAATATGCTACTTATTCATTAATTCATTATCTGTAAGCGCTTATCCAGTTCAGGGTCGCGGTGGGTCCAGAGCCTACCTGGAATCATTGGGCGCAAGGCGGAAATACACCCTGGAGGGGGCGCCAGTCCTTCACAGGGCAACACACACACACACATTCACTCACACCTACGGACACTTTTGAGTTGCCAATCCACCTACCAACATTTTTGGACTGATATACTATTTAAATAAAGTTTATTACTATAATTTATTATTCACTTTTAATTTAACATTATATAACAATGCATTGTTACATGTAATATTTCAGTAATTTCATGGGATTACTATTAATATAGCATTATATTGAACTTTGCACATTATTCTTTGCAATTTCAAGCAAGAAAAATGACCAAAGGCAGAAGACCAAAGACAAAAGACAATTGTACAATAGAGTTTTTTGTGAATTTATTGTGAAAACCTTTGTTCCTCTGAACCCAGACAGAACCTTATCTTTCTAAGCCCAAAATATCTCACAGAATCCCAGATGACAGAAAGCTTGGAAGGACCCTGGCTACGTTACACCACCCCATTCAATCTCTTCCTTAGAAAAGAGTGTGACAGAGCTGGAGATGTTCATTAGCATCTCTTCTCCCCTGAACAAAAACACAGCAGTGTGGAAAAACCTCTTCCCTCTCAGCAAAGAGTGAGCACTAGGGGGAAAAACATATAAATAAATAAATAAATCACACGGCGTACTCAGCATTTCTGTCCACTTGAAGTTAACGGACAAGCAGGAAGGGTCCATTTCAATTCCGGCCCGTTCAGAACGGCCAGTTTCTCAGTGGAGAAAGCTTAGTGAACAATCAAAAAACATCTGTTATTCTTTAAAATCAGCCTGCTTTCAGAGAACGAGTTCCTTGTACGGGAGCATTTCCAGTCGAATACTTTACAGGGGAAAGTGAAAACAGTTTTGTGACCTGCTTTGGTCAAAATACCACAAGGATTAACACCACAACAGTGCTCCCACCCCTGTTCAGAACAGTCGGTTTCAGCACCTGTTCCTTTAAATGAGAATGAGACACAGCTCAGAACAATGCAAGAGCCCAGGAGTGAGGAGGGAGGAACAGAACTCTGTGTTTTCACTCAGTTCTCTTTCTCCTTGCTGTTATCTCCATATTTGTTCATATCAGTGCTGTATTTCTCCACAGTCTTTGTGCATGCTTTGCTCTGTTTAACCTCATATTTGCCATTTTGTGTAAAAATAGGCCCATCGCTGTGATTGGAGGAGCTCAGACGAGGGGGCGGGGCTATTGACATAAGATGCACCACAAAATCTGAACGACTCATTTTAAGCTTTCATTTCTGACAAAGCCAGCTCAGAAAACCTGACTGGGTGTGTCTTGTTTCACAGTGTGTGTGTTGGAGAGCTCCTGAACCCCAAATGAACACGTACAAGCACTAAATAAGAGACGTCTTCATATTATGTGCTTTTAAATGACTGCTTTTTTGAGAAGGAAGGGTCTGTACTGTTCCATTTTTATTGCCTGTGCACGTTTGCGCTGAAAGGATTTGCCAGGGCCACAGAGAGCTGCTTGTGCTTCTCCATCACGTAGGACACTTTAAAGCCCTGATCAGAGGCGTGCTGCATAGGTGGCCACGCTGAGGGGATAAAGCGCCTATGACTCAATGAACTGGAAAAAAGGTTCAGAACATACTGCCCCACTCCCTCTCAGCACGCTGCTCCCCAGATGGTGCTTTGGAAAGAAATATTCATTTCAATATTATTCGCTTTGGGTCTATGTATCAGCAAAGACGTGGTGTTTATTAATAATCACAATTAATGCACACCCTTCAGTTGTTCACATAATGCTCTAGAGAGCCCAAGGTGTCCATACCCAATGCCAAGCGTCAGCTACAGGGCCCACGTGGAGCTGTGGATCTGTGCACTCTGGAGCATAGAAGCACCATTCAAAACATTCATTCATTCATTCATTATCTGTAACCCTTATCCAGTTCAGGGTCGCGGTGGGTCTAGAGCCTACCTGGAATCATTGGGCGCAAGGCGGGAATACACCCTGGAGGGGGCGCCAGTCCTTCACAGGGCAACACAGACACACACTTTTGAGTCGCCAATCCACCTACCAACGTGTGTTTTTGGACTGTGGGAGGAAACCAGAGCACCCGGAGGAAACCCACACAGACACAGGGAGAACACACCAAACTCCTCACAGACAGTCACCCGGAGGAAACCCACGCGGACACAGGGAGAACACAACAAACTCCTCACAGACAGTCACCCGGAGCGGGAATCGAACCCACAACCTCCAGGTCCCTGGAGCGGTGTGACTGCGACACTACCTGCTGCACCACCATGCCGCCATCATTCAAAACATTTAGAATGAATTTTGTTTGTGATCCAGAATTTCGATTGTAATCTCCCAACATCAGTACATGCCTTCACTCAAGATCTCGTGGGCTGAATGCCAAAAAATCCAACTAGAATCCAGCAACTACCCTTCTTGAAAAGTTACACAGTGCAGTTTCTGCAGTGCGGAAATGACAGAGCCACTGTTGCCCTTTTTCAGTGAAATATCACAATAATTTTGAAGCTGTAATCTTAAAAGAATCTCTGGCTGTTAACGCATGTAAGCCTTAATATGACGGCTAAGGCTTTACTTTCACTTTTAGGATTCGTTAACGTGACCGAAGCAGCCTACGTAGGGCTGGGGAATTAATCAAAAAATAATCAAAATTCAGAATTTCTAATCGACAAAATCATGTCTATATCAATTATATCAAGTTTTAAAACTGTTTTATTATTTTTTAAAATTCTGTTATGTCCCCAATGTGTGTTCATGTACTGTCCCTTTAAAACAACACTACCACACTAGTGGGAACAAGCAGATTGTACCAAAGGAAAAGAACAGCTGTGGTTTGAACGTGTTGTGTTTTGTCTTTAATTAAGACGACGCCGAACAAAAAGAAGTCAAATGTAAACACTGAGAAAAAAACATTTCAGCGACCAAAGCACAAACACACCAAATATAAACATTCATTCATTCATTATCTGTAACCCTTATCCAGTTCAGGGTCGCGGTGAGTCCAGAGCCTACCTGGAATCATTGGGCGCAAGACGGGAATACACCCTGGAGGGGGCACCTGTCCTTCACATGGCCAAATATAAACAGTGCTCAAAAAAACAATAGAGGAACGAGCTCCCAGCAACATTAGTGAAAATATCCCATATTTGCTCCTGGAGCATACAGGAGTCACTGATTTATGATGGTAAAAATACAAAAACAAAATAATCGTTAATTAATCGTAATTGTGGTAAAATGTACAGTTAATTGTGATATTGATTTGCGCTCATATCACCTAGCAACAACCTGATGGTAATCTTTGTTGGCTGAATGCTGGGAGAGAATACAGTGCATGTTCACGTTGCTTCGCGTCGTTCTACAAACCAACAGCATCGGTCCAACTGTGGTCTAAAAGTTAATTAGCTTTGAAAAATTAGATTTATTTTCTGTTTTTTGTTTTTTTTTTCTCTTGAGCTGTGAAATCTAGTATCAGTCGTTTCTGTGCCCTTCGACTGGAAATGACATACAATAGCAACATGAATTTCTTTAAGATAATGTCATCCACCAAAATGGCTGTGCCCACGTCCATAAACGCCAAAAGTGTTTATACACCGTGTCATAATAATAATAATTTACAGCTATTCCATCACTTACATGTATTACCAGTGGGGGTTCCTTTTAAGATTAAACTACTACTTGGTGTTACTTTAAAGCTTCACGTATCATATCTGGGCTAGCTGACTCTATGTAGAGTTCAGAGCCAGTTGTGCCATCTTGATTTTCAGGATATGATCATCTCAGCGCTTCCTAGGACTTGATTTCTCATTCCGTCAGCTCCTGGGAAGGAAGTAGGAATCTGTCGAGTCGACAAACAAAAGGCCAGAGAGGGGAAAAGAGAGCGAGAGGGAGAGCCTTCAAAAAACAGAAGGAAAACGGAGGGCTTTGGATCCAAACTGCAGAGGATCAGAGGCTCGACAGATCACAGTGCAAAAAACAGGTCATCAACACTTCAGGCGCTAGAGCAGGAGGGCATGATTCACACTCCCGCTCCCTCTTTTTTCCAAGAAGGGCATCATTCACACTTCAGCAGAGATAAACCCCGCACCTCCATCCTTCTATCCGGCCATTCTTCTTCAGCGCCGGCTCAGCATTCAAGACCGAGGGGTTTAAAACACGGGGATGCAATTAGGGGACAGCAATCAATGTCAGTGGAGGATTCAGACCAATATCCATTAATACATTCCACGACGAGGGGCTTAGCACTTTCAGACTAAGCCTAATTCTGGATTAACTCTCCTGGGAAAAGTGACTGTTAATTGAAAATTAGTTTTTGTTCTACAGTACTCTGTGTGTCCAAGAACTCAGAATAATGGTTCTCAAATGTGTCTCTGTTAATCCAGCCTTCCTCAACTGGGGTGACGCCCCAGAAATATTCTAACCTGTAAATAAAAATCATAGTTACAAAACGTTATCATGAAAACGCAGCTACGTCATCAGAACAGGGGCGTGGTCAGAAGTAAAACTGCAGCTGGGGCCTGAACAAGAGCAAATAGAAACTAGGCAAGGCTAGTTTTGACAGACCGCCATTAGCCATGTAGCCAATGCCTACATGATACTACATGATCTACCACCACAGAACAAAGAAGACCAAAAACATTTCATTGATTTTAAGAATAACAATTACTTATTTATTCAATGTAACAGGTTAAAACACAGGAGGCTGTGTGCAGCTATATGGAGTTTTATAAACAATCTAACGGCACGAAATGTCTCCCAACCACAAAGACACACACTTATATGAAATAAGACGAATTCAGCAGTCCTCTTCTCTCTGTGAGATATAATATGTGTGTAAATGATTTCCGAGCCGTCCTGCTGAGTCTGTGAACTAATCAACGCTAAGCGGAGGCTCTGGCCAACGTGCATGGTGTTGTGCCAAACACATCCCCAGAAACACAAACAAATGGAACATGTTCCTGCCTTTTTTTCCTATTATTCAGCCACCTACTGTTCTTTGGTTCCAGCTGGGAACACATTTTTCTGGTACTTGAACCAGTTTACACCAGTGGAAACACGTTGAGCATTTCCAGATGTAGTTCATGAACTGGAATGTGAAATGAGGCTGAACAGAGGGTGTAGTCGCACCACCTTTAGACCTCTCTGTGAAATAAGGCTGAACTAACAGTTCCTACTCGTGCATGCCCATTTCAACTTTAGGAGTCAGTCAGTCAGTTAGCAAAAACGCCTCCTCTAGGCCAACCCAGTATGTGGTCTGGCAATAATTTTAGCTTTACAGCATTTACAACCTGTGTCTGTGTAAAAGTGGGTGTCCAGTTTAGTTTGTCGATTTCACTCAGGGATGAGGCACTTCACGCACTTTACAAAACAAAGCTGTGTGTCTCCTGTTCCCCTTGCCTCCCTCGCTCTCCAGCTCAGACTCACGCTGTATTAACAGAAGCTGACAGGGTGGTCCTTGGCCGTGTTCAGAGCTCTGGTCCTGTTTGGACCTGTGGCCATGCCCCACACTCCTGATCAGAATATTTCAAGAAATAAATTAAAAATATTCTGATAATAAAGTCAGAATATTTGGAGGCTATTTTAATCATGTCAGATGAGGATATTAGGTGGGAGATATTGACTTATCTTTGCTGTTTTGGATCACTTAAGGTGGAAATGTCAATATTGCAAAGTACTATAAAACCTTGAGTTACAAATGAGTTTCTGCAGTAATTCAAACAGCAAATAATCTTCAGCTGGTGACTGCTGGCAGGAAGAGGTTTTATTGAAAAGGAATAGTGGCCTATTGATTGATTCATTCATTCATTGTCTTTAACCTGTTATCCAGTTCAGGTTTGCGGTAGGTAACCTGAATCACTGGGCGCAAGGTGGGAACACACCCTGGGGTGGGGGGGTGCCAGTCTTTTGCAGGGCGACACACAGTCACACATTCATGGCCTGTTTACGGAAATAAATTCATAAATAATAATAAAAAAATACAGGGTTTTCATGAGTATGAACTGAACTTTGAACCTGTTCATTTTCAGTGTGAATTGACACAACACTGATGCTTACATTGAAAAATAAAAAAATATATAATACATTTCCAATTTGATTTAATTCTTATTGAATATCCCTAGAACATTATGACAATATTTTGAGCTGGATTTCCACACACAGCCAGATATTCACACACCTTCACTGCCTTAACCAACCACTCTTTTGTGGAAATTTCTACCCCTTCGTGAGTGATGTTAGAAAAAGAAAAACCTAGGAACAGACCTAAGGCTGACTGCTGTAATGTGAAAGAACTTGGCAGAGTGTTTTTTCTTTCTTTCTTTCTTTTTTATTATTTTTTTTGAAAGCCTGTTTTGCAGATAGCCCATTGGGCAAAGCAGAGGTAGCAAGTGTAGGTCATGTAAGATTAGCTGTTTGATTCTCCAGCCAGGGACAGCCAAGTGGGACAAGTACACTTTCAGGTTTCCTGTTTCAATGCGATGTAACAGGAAGCGCTGTACAAGGACGTGGTTTCACGTTCTAAGGGAGGCATGGTGTCCTTCCCACTTTCTGAGGCACTTCTGTGAAGGGAAAAATGTGTGTGCAAGTGCAGGTAAGTAGGAAATTGAGCAGATTTTCTGGGTCTCTACAGACACGGCGCACAAGACCCTGAAATTGTACACGTTCTTCTCCCTGAAAATAAAAGTTGTAGAGATAAGGCTGAAGCCCAGGCCTCTCCCCAAGCGAGGCCAGACTGCTCCTCTGTGCTTTATTCTGTCTTACCATCTGTGTCCGTTTACAGCAGATGGGGCGGGCCCTGATGGAGTGTGAAGCTTAGCGACCTGCAAACAGCTGAGGTGAGATCTCTGCCACATACAGTACACACAGACACACACACAGAGGTGCTCATGGGTCAGGCAGTCATTTCCCTGACAAACCATGAAGCAAGCACTTGACAAAAGTGCCCACTTTTCCATAAACCTGAGAGAGATAGTGCTCTTCAGTATTGACTAGACTTCATCTGACTGCTTCATATTGTTCATGCTCTCATTCTCTGTAACCGATTCGTCCTGTTCAGGGTCCCTGAGGGTCCGGAGCTTACCTGGAAAAATTGGGCGAAGGCAGGAACATCACAGGGTACCACACACTCACACATTCACTCACAACAGTGGACAATTTCCCATGTTCTTTTCAACTGTTGGACGACAGTGGAGCACCTGGAGGAAACCCATGCAGACACAGGGAGAACACACCAAACTCCTCATAGTCAGTGGACGGAGGGGGCCTTGAACTCATAACCCCAGGACCCTGGAGCTGTGTGACTGGGAGACTACCATAGCACCAGTGTGGCCTTGAGGTTAGAGAAGCGAGGTTGATGTCGGAAGGTTGCTGGTTCAATTCCGGGGACCGGAAATGTTCATTGACGGCTGAGGTGCCCTTGAGCAAGGCACCTAACCCACAAACTGCTCCCCCCTGAGGTGGTTGGCAGCCCCCTGCTCCGGTTATGTGTGTGTTCACTGCCTCTAGTGTTTGTGAAGAATTGTTCACTCAATAAAGGAGTTTCTTCTTCTTTTTAAACGCTAATCACTCATTACGAAATGCAAACACCCAGCACAAACTCACTCTCAGATTGTAAAATGACGCCGTAACATTTTGAAGAGGTTCAAACACTCTTTTGATTGGTGGAGGATAGAATTCAGCAAGAGCTGGAATAAAGAGAAGGAATTCAAAACTCTACTAATCTGTCTGAACTGGGGCACAGAGCAGTGTTAAGTCCCCAAACAACAACACGCAAATATACGATAAGTAAAAAGTGCTTAACAAAGTGGTTTTCAGTGCCTGCAGCTCCTGTTAATGACAGTGTTTTGTGACAAAACAACCTACATTTCAGGGGGGAGCTGTTGTAGTGGAAAACCAACCAGGAAATGGGGCCAAAAAGCAAGTAGAGCCGTGTGGAGCTGAGTAGAGTACGTACTACGCAGTGGAAATGCGCCACCAGACGTACCAAGTTTTCTCATGTCTCCAAAACCATAACTTTACAGGGGAAGAAAACCCCTAGAAAAAAATTAAAGAGATGTGAAAGGTGTTTATCGTGACAGGGACAATATGCTTCATAGGTTTTCTGAGAGTAGGTCATGGTTCAATCTAAATGGGCCTTTAATGATATTAAAATGCTCCAGGGGACACTCACTCTCTCTCTTTAACAATCAATCCATTAATTGTACCATACATGACTGGACACACACACACACACACACACACACACACACACACACACACACACACAAGGGTCATATATATTAAGCATCTGACACTTTGTGCCCAAACAGCAATAATAATAATTATAATAACATGGTTCTGGTCAAATCACGGTGATCCAGACCTAATTCTCCTACATTAGTTCCACTAGTTTTTCAGAGGAAATGTGGGCTGAGCAGGTGTCCAAATGGTGTCAGTGAGTGGACCTTGCGTACCTTGAACATCTGCTTGACCTTCTGTCTGGGCAGGTTGACGTTGAGCTTGTGTAGAAGCTGCAGAACTTCGCTGATGCTCAGACTGCCGTCTCCGTTCTTGTCCGCCTCTGTGAATGTCTGCTTCAACCATGTGGACACAGTTAAGGAGCTGAACAGTGCATATAATGTGATGATTTTTAAATATTATATCTAGATAGTTGTCTATTAGAGATGTTTAGACACAATGAAAGTGTACGGTAGAGGCCATACTGAACTGCACTAAATCCACTTACACTGGACGAAAGACGTGTTCTCTCTAATACTACGTGGAATATAAATAACAGATTCCTCAGACCATGTGCATTTGTATATATTTAAATATTTATGTCTTTTCATTCCTTTCACCCTGGATCTTTTAGACAGAGATCTTACAATAAATAATAAATAAATACTTAATATAATAAACATTGTTCTACTCAAATAATTCAGTAAATAAATATATTGCAAGAAATCTGTTTCTACTGTAAATATTTGATATGTTACTAAAACACATTCCCTGTACTTGACCAGTTCTGACCAAGCAGTTGAGCTAGACATAAAAATTAACACTATATTAAGGGTTCCCAGTCAGTTTCAACTAACACTAACCCTATCCAACTGTTCATCTTTATAATAATAATAAATATTCATTCATTCATTATCTGTAAGCCTTATCCAGTTCAGGGTCGCAGTGGGTCCAGAGCCTACCTGGAATCATTGGGCGCAAGGCGGGAATACACCCTGGAGGGGGCGCCAGTTCTTCACAGGGCAACACACACACATTCACTCACACACTGACACCTACGGGCACTTTTGAGTCGCCAATCCACCTACCAAGATGTGTTTTTGGACTGTGGGAGGAAACCGGAGCACCCGGAGGAAACCCACACAGACACAGGGAGAACACACCACACTGCTCACAGACAGTCACCCGGAGGAAACCCACGCAGACACAGAGAGAACACACCACACTCCTCACAGACAGTCACCCGGAGGAAACCCACGCAGACACAGAGAGAACACACCACACTCCTCACAGATAGTCACCCGGAGGAAACCCTCACAGACACAGGGAGAACACACCACACTCCTCACAGACAGTCACCCGGAGCGGGAATCGAACCCACAACCTCCAGGTCCCTGGAGCTGTGTAAATAATATATATATAAAATACATTTGACATCTTTAGGAAACTTTGCAGAATTTGCCAGAATCTCTGATTGACTTACCATTTGAATCATTACTAATAAGGACTCTTATTATGGAGCTTTTCCACTGCATGTGTCCAGTCGTACATGACTCCACTCGACTCGACTCGGCTCACTTAAAGCTTGTTGCTTTTCCACTAGCACAGCTCTCCTGCGAAGTGGAGCCGGTGACGTTGCAAACCCCCCTCTTTAACAGTTACTACAGTTTTTGAAAACCACAACAACGGTGGAGGTAGTAGTTAGGCGCTGTTTACTCATCGTGTATTCACGTTTTGTTTTTGTTTTTTGGACTGAACACAGCTCCAAGCCCCAGTCCTCACAGATCAGTTTTCCTTGTTGCACGTTAGGCTTTCGCTGGAGATTTTCATCGACCCATGGAGCATATAAACCTCTTCACAACACCTCGGGGTAAAGTTACAAGCTGCCGTTGTGAGTCCGATAAAAAATAAATGTGAAAGATTCTGAAACATTAGAGATTTTACAAGCTGCGAATTTGTGCTGGAGCTCAACCAACCAGTGGTGCAGGGTTTACACGTCAACATTTACTTCCTACCTCACACGGTTGGAACCCGGCGTGAGTAGGGACTGAAAAACTACCTGGTGGTACCAGATTTGTCCAGTGGAAAAGCAACAGCCGAGCCAAGTCGAGTAGAGTTGTGTAGGTTCCAGGCAGTGGAAAAAGCGGCATTAGTGTAGTGGAGTGTGTTACATATGCAGGGAACCGAACCCTAATTCTCTGAGTATATATCAGAGGTGCTACACACTACGCTACACCAGTCGCCTAAAACCATCCTATATTTAATATAAATAATCAATCCATTATTATCTCATTGATTTTTATTACAAAATCCCATTCATGGCCTACTACGCACCACTTGTCCCCTCTCACTAGTTGAGCTGAGGAGCAACACACTGTGCTTCGTGGCCCACTTTTGGTTCACAGCCGTTTACTCTTCAGCAACAAGGTGATGTACACGAGCTTAACCTACATTTTAAAATAAGATTAAGTACAGCACTGTTGACGGTGTGCAGGGCTGGGAGATATGGGCTAACAGAGAATCTGTAAATTACATTTACATCTGAATTTAAATCTGTTATTAAAATATCAACCTTAAACCACACCGTAAATAACAGCACGAAACTACTGAACAGGAAAGGAGTATTTTGAAAACAATAATGCTTTTAATTAGCGCTTGTAGAAAGTGTTTATGCTTCTCTCTCTCTTTCTGTCTCTCTCTCTCTCTCTGTCTCTCTCTCTCTCTCTCTCTCTCTCTCTCGCTCTCTTTCGCTCTCTCTTTCTTTCTCTTTCTCTCTCTGTCTCTCACTCTCTCTTTCTCTTTCTCTGTCTCTCTCTCTCTCTCTCTCTCTTTCTTCTCTCTCTCTCTCACTCTCTCTCTCACTCTCTCTCTTTCTCTCTCTCTCTCTCTCTCTCTCTGTCTCTCTCTCTCGCTCTCTTTCGCTCTCTCTTTCTTTCTCTTTCTCTCTCTGTCTCTCACTCTCTCTTTC